>NC_091558.1:29863691-29883691 GCF_042767895.1 Penaeus vannamei | reverse complement strand
TAATAATAATAATAATAGTAGTAAATATTATCGTTGATATTATTATACGCATTCTGACTATTACTTGTATCATCATTATCATCATAATGACGATAAAAGCGATGATCATGACAACTGTAATAATAATAATAACAATAATAATAATGTTTATAAAGATGATGATAACAATATTAACAATGATAATAACAATAACAGATATAGCGATAGTAATAATAATAGTGATAATAATAATGGGAATAATAATGATGATAACAATAATAACAGTAATAATGTTATAAATAATAGTAATGATAATGATGATAATAATAACAATAATAATAATGATGCCAGTAACAACGGCAAAAATAATATAATGGCAATGATAATAATAATATTAATAATAACAACAACAATACCAGTAGACAATAAGAGAATAAAAAACAAGCCACCCGCACGGCCACACAACCCCCGCAGCCTCAGCAAGAGCTGGCATGCGACGCCGCCCACGCAGGTCCTTGGAAAAGCTTTGCAACCCACGCTCTTGGCCTCATAGAAGCGAACTTTCTGCAGAAGAAAAGGCAACTGTAAGGAGCGCTGTGCGGCATACAATGAGGGTCTTAAGTGCCCACGAACTCTGCTGCTCGCTTGTTTCGGGCAGACATTTTCATAAATTATTCTGTATGTTGTCTGGCTTCATCTTTTCGATCAAAGATGCCACTTTATACACGAAGAGCTCTCAAAGGCATATCTCTGGTAAGAATAAGAGAAGATGTTTATCAAGTCCCAAGGAAAGTCTCTCCAGATTATACCCTACGCATCCCTAAGATTGTTAATGAAATAGATGAATGAATAAATACATCAACATTAAAAAGAATAGAAAAGATGAAATAAACTAAAGTACAGCATTATAAGTAAGTTTCTTGTCAGCAAAGCTTTCTGGTGTATATTGTCTTTTCTGAGTGTTTTGCCATTCGCAGGCTTATCCCGATGGGGAGTCTGGAGCGAGCGGCCGGAGCCCTCAGAGAAGAGGAAAAATTGACTCAAAAGGAAGAACCGCGCTCCTAGGACTACCTCCAAACTCGATTTCAAAACGAGATCCGAAAATATTCGAAACAATAGTATTCACTCTCCTTCAAAATGTTTCGCCGTTATTCTAAGATTGCTCAAAAGTGATTCGATGTTCTTGAAAATGAAACATTTCTCTATTCGTATCTTAAAAAGGTCAAATATCCCCAGTTGTTAGAAAGCACTCACGGGCCGCATTCGAACCACGAAACCTCATCATCTTTGAGATCTCCCTGAGGCGTCGCGACCAGAAGCCTCGACCTCAGATGACCTTCAATTCAGACCGAAGGCACAGTTATTGGGCCAAAAGTCGAGTAAGAGATCCTCGGGAATGCTTGAGCAAGTTGTGGTCGCGTTAATGGCAAATATCACGTGGAATCTTAGAGAAAACATGCCTGATAAATAGAAAAAAGAACGACATTTGAAATAAATCTTTAAAAAAATATACGACATTACTGTACAGCACATGGCCGTCATGAGAACAACATTCGTCAGCTGGACTTTGGAAGCGAGAACAGCGCAGTGTTAACATTGCTAATGATCCTGTTCTATTTATCATTTGCTTTAGTGCAGTGGGCATTACACGATAACCATTAGATGATAATAATGATAATGTCTATAATATTGTTAACATACTAACAATGAAGATAGCTGTAATTAAGATCAAAGCGTTGGTGATAATAATTATATGACAGTGCTGATGATAACTGTATCTTCATGGTGCTGATATGAACATCATATGAAATTAGAAATGAGAACAAAAAAAGTGATGAGGATTTTCATAAGGATCTGTACTGTCCTCTTTAGTGCAACATTACCTGGGTGATGCAATTGCCAGGAACGTTTTATTTTTTATTTTTATTTTTTTGTCTTCAAGAAATAAGGGACGTTCTTTGGTTTGATTCCTTCATCTCTCTCTCTCTCTCTCTCTCTCTCTCTCTCTCTCTCTCTCTCTCTCTCTCTCTCTCTCTCTCTCTCTCTCTCTCTCTCTCTCTCTCTCTCTCTCTCGTTCGTTCTCCCCCCTCCCCCTTTCTCTCTCCGATCACGTTCGCATTTCATATTTCTTTTGTTTCTCTAAGGAACGGCGGCACGTTCTTTTCCCTTCCCCGGCAGATGGAGACACATGATTCAAACGTGAGATTTCGAGAGCAACATTTTGGGCGACCGATAACCTCGAGAAGAAAGGGGCGAGGTGTGATCTCACGGACTCGCTTGCACGTCACTTGCTTTGTCTACTCAAATATGTCTGTCAGTTTATAATTCAGTCAATTTATGCCTTTGCCAAGTCGAATCTTTATGTATCTTATGTTTACTTGTCTTTCTCTATCAGTGAATCCAATATGTATGTGTGTATGCATGCACATACGTACGTTTATGTATTCATCTACAGTATCTATTTTGTCATCTAGTGATCTATCTCTTCTACCACTTGTCTAAATAGATAGCTAGATAGTTATAAGCGAGCGCGCGTGTCCTCTGCAATCCCCTTTGTCGAGAACACCATCAACAAAGAGTTATACGACATTTCCTGTAAATATTTAGGCAATAATGAAGTCCCAGATGCTTTCTGTAAACAGTGGAACCGTAAATCTCCCCATATTTCAAAAGCTTCCATCCTGTTTTCCAAGCCACCGTCACCAATCATGTTTATACGTGCCATTAACGTCATGGTGGAAAGGAAAAAAATGACCTCGTATCTTATTCTCATTATCAACATCATTATAGATACATATAATTCGATTCTCACCATTACTCACCATCCGCAGCCTCCCGCGCCCTCCTACTGCGCCATCACCCGGGCGCAACTATGGTGCTTTATCACCAAAGTCTTGAACAAGAACGGGCGTAGATCAGCATGAATAACAATAACACTATATCGTCTGTCTCATAATACAGACTGGATGGTCGTGCCTTAATTCATGGCGACCGCGGGAATTTTCTCAGTCTGTTGTCCACCGCGTAAACATGTCTTTATGACTCGGAAACTGTGAATCAAGTTTATGCGGGAGAACAACAAAGCTGCATTCGCCGAGGCAGGCGGAGGGAAGGATAAAGATGAGAGGACGAGAGAGGGAGAGGGAGAGAGGGCGAGGCCTAGGACATTGTCTTTGCTGAACAAAATGCTCATATATACAGTTCTTTATTCCTCTCTCCTTGTGCATGTCTATATATATAGGCATATATGTGCATATGTATATATATATATATATATATATATATATATATATATATATATATATATATATATATATATATATATATATATATATATATACATATGTATATATATATATATATATATATATATATATATATATATATATATATGTATATGTATATATATACATATATATATATATATGTATATGTATATATATATATATATATATATATATATATATATATATATATATATATATATATATATACATATGTATGTATATATATAGATAGATAAATTGATAGATATACACACATTCATATGTATGAATATAAATATAAATATGCAAATCACATATTTTGTATGACAAGCTACTGACAAAAAATATCTGTCTAGATTTTTCCCCAATGTTCCACAATAGATATAAATATCCTGGAATTCGTTTAGTAAAGTCTACGATCAAACCCAGCCACATTTTGTTTACATGGAGAAAAATTGAACAAACATTATCAAAGTTACAGCATGAAAAAAGTAATCTATTCGTTATGATAGTTGCTACTTACAGGCAGGCAGTCGCCCACATGGGGAAATTGTTGCTATCTTCCAGTCATCTGGTCACACTCACCTGTCAAGAGAAAAGAGGAAATACTATTGAATGTGACCCGAGTTTTTATTTCAAACGTCTAGGCCTATTTGACAAACTCACACGCACTCATATATATATGTATATATATATATATATATATATATATATATATATATATATATATATATATATATATATATATATATATATATATATATATATATATATATATATATATATATATATATATATATATATATATATATATATATATATATATATATATATATATATATATATATATACATATATATATATATATATATATATATATATATATATATATATATTTATATATATATACATACATAGGTGTGTATGTGTGTGTGTGTGCGTTTGTTTGCTCCTGTGTTCAAATGTGTGTGTGTACACGCTCACATATCCCCACACACTCTGCCCTCTAGACGAGAACACTTGTGGCTAATAGAGAAGAAGGTGTAACGCGGGGCAGGTGAGCAGCAGTAACCTTGATTTATGAAGCGGTAAATGTCGTGTTCAGCCCACATAATGCCACATGAATTAGTCATCATGGACATGTTATCACTCCATGAGGTCGGGAGATTGGGAGGGGGCGGCTTGCGGCTGCATGGAAATGAAATAGAGAGAGAGAGAGAGAGAGAGAGAGAGAGAGAGAGAGAGAGAGAGAGAGAGAGAGAGAGAGAGAGAGAGAGAGAGAGAGAGAGATAGAGAGAGAGAGAGAGAGAGAGAGAGAGAGAGAGAGAGGGAGAGAGAGAGAGAGAGAGAGAGAGAGAGAGAGAGAGGGAGGGAGGGAGAGAGAGTAAGAGTAAGAGTAGAGGAAAAGCAGGGGAGGATAAAGACTAACGAGAGGAGAACAGAATATGGTGATAATCATAGTAATGATGTTAATAGCGATAATTATAACGATGATAAAAATGATGATAATGATATATAATAGTATATAATGTATAATGGTTATTGATATGTAATGATACATATTACTGATATGATAAAAATGATAATGATAGCACTAATAAAAGTGATGATAATGATGATGATGATAATAATAATGATAATGATGATAATGATAATGTTATTTATGATGATAATGATGACAACAATAAGAACAATAAAAAGGATGCTAAAAGTATTGACAATAGAAATAATAATAATAATGATAACAGTAACAATAATGATAACAATAATAATGATAATAATAATTATAACTACAAAAAATAGTAAAGATGATAATACTAATGATAACATAGACATGAAAATATGATAATGTTAAGAATGATAACAATTATTGTTATCATTACTAATATCATTATTATTATAGACTGTAACCATAATAACATTGATAGCAGTGATAATGATAATGATATTATCATTACTATCACCACTTTTTATCATTATTATCACTATTATTATTACCACAATATCATCATTATTATCATGATGGTAGTAACGTATCTAATAATAGATAAATAGATAGATGAATAAATAGTAGTAGTGATTATATTATCTGCAATAACAATACTATCATCATGATTAACATGCATTATCACGATCATCCTTATCTCACCCACCAATACCACAAATAAAAACGAAAAAATCAAAAGCACAAAAAGAAAGAAAACAACAACAACAACAAAAAAAAACGAAAAACGAAAAAAAGGTGGAACAATGCAGAAAGACGAACAGGAAACGCGCTCCCACAACTCAAGGACGCGCAGAAGCCCCCATTGCAGGAGTAAAGTATATAAAAGCTGACAGAACTTTGACGTTGCTAAGGTGGGATGCACGAAGGAGGGCTGGAAGCTTGGCGAGTGCTGGGATAGAATCAATAGAGGATGATAGGGAGGCGATGAATAATGATGGTTGGAAATAAAATATGAAAGGCAAGGAGGATGTGTTATGGTCTTTGGTGGTGTTGTGTGCGTGTATGTGTGTGTATGCGTGTGTGTGTGTGTGTGTGTGTGTGTGTGTATGTGTGTGTGTGTGTGTGTGTGTGTGTGTGTGTGTGTATGTGTGTTCTCTGTTTTTTGTTTCTCTCTCTCTCTAGCTCTCTCTCTCGCTCACTCTCTCTCTCTCTCTCTCTCTCTCTCTCCCTCCCTCCCTCCCTTCCTCTCTCTCTCTCTCTCCTTCTCCAACAGCCTCTCCCTTTCTTTCTTTCTCTTCCCCTCTCTCTTTCTCCCTCCTTCCATTCCTCCTCTCCTCCCTCGCTCTTTCCCTCTCTCTCTTCCTCGCACACCCGCTTTATCCCCACGTCTCCATTGCTTGCATCCATTCCCCAACAATCGCAGAAATGATAATGGCGTTGGTCGAAGAAGAAGCGCCCAATATACGATTTCTGTTCCTGAAGATAGCTGGCTGTTGATAGGAAGCAAAGAGAGAAAAGTAAATAAATAGGAAAGAGAGAGAGAGAGAGAGTGAGAGAAGGGACGGGGAAGGGAAGGAGGGAGTATGGGAGAGAGGGAGAGAGAGAGAAAGAGAGAGAGAGAGATAGGAAGGAGTTAAGGAGGGGGAGAGAGGGGAGAGGGAGAGAGAGAAAAAAAAGAGAGAAAGAGAGAGATAAAGGAAGGTAGGTAAGAGAGAGAAAGAGAGAGAGAGAAAGAGAGAGAGAGAGAGAGAGAGAGAGAGAGAGAGAGAGAGAGAGAGAGAGAGAGAGAGAGAGAGAGAGAGAGAGAGAGAGAGAGAGAGAGAGAGAGAGAGAGAGAGAGAGAGAGAGAGAGAGAGAGAGAGAGAGAGAGAGAGAGAGAGAGAGAGAGAGAGAGAGAGAGAGAGAGAGAGAGAGAGAGAGAGAGAGAGAGAGAGAGAGAGGAGAGAGAGAGAGAGAGAGAGAGAGAGAGAGAGAGAGAGAGAGAGAGAGAGAGAGAAAGAATCGGAAATAACAGAAAAATAGCGTGATGCAAGAAACTGTTCGGAAGAAAGATGGAACCACAGAAAAGAAAAAAGTAAGAGAGCGTAATAAAGAAAGATGAATCTCGGAGAGGAGAAGAAAAGAAAAACGAAATCGAAAAAGAGGAATGAGACAAAGAGAAGGAAACAGAATCAAGGAAAAAAGATAATAGGAAAGAAAGTAGAGGAAATGCAAATAAAACGAGAAGAGACAGAGAGAACATAGAATAGGCAAGATAAAAAAGAATAAAAAAAGAAAAAAAATTAAACATGATTCAGAAAAATGAGGATGAGGAAAAGAAAGAAATTTCGTTCAGAAACTGCATAGGAAAAATATATTCACATGAAAAAGGGAAGGGTAAATTGGAAACAACAAAAAAAGGAATGGAAGAAGACATTCAAGAACAAAAAAAAAAAAAAGGAAAAAAAGAACGAAAGAAAAGAAAATAATTAAGAAAGGACAAAAAAGAGAAACTAGAACAGAGAGAAAAAAGGAGAATGATAAGAGAGAGGATAGTGAGAAACGGCGAAGGTGTTGGAGGGACGGAAGGTTGGGGGAGGAGGGGAGGGGGGAGGAGGGGGGAGGAACGAAGGAAACGGTGACTTAATTTATTTCTTTTAATTACAACATCTTCAATTAATTAATCTGCGGAATCAAGACCATCAGGAGCACTGGGTGTGTGTGTGGGGGGGGAGGAGGAGAGGAAGATAAGGTGAGAGAGAGAGAAGAATGAATAGGGAAAGAGAGAGGGGAGAGGGGAAGAGAAGAACGAAAAGGGGAGAGAGGAGTAGACGGAAAGAGGGAGAGGAGGATGAATAGGAGAGAGAGGGGGGATGAGGGAAGAGGAGGAGAGAGAAGAACGAAAGGCCGGAGAAAGAGGATGGCTAGGGGGGGAGAGGAGGAGAAGGGAAGAGAGAGATGAGGGATGAATAGGGAGAGAGAGGGGAAGAGGAGGAGAGAAGAACGAAAGGGGGGTGGCGTGGGGGGAGGGAGAAGAAAGGAGGATAAGGAAAGAGGGAGAAGAGGATAAATAGGAGAGAGAGAGGGGAGAGGGGAAGACGGGAAGAGAGAAGAACGAAAAGGGGAGGGGGAGGGAGGGAATATGTCTCGAGTCAGACGTTTGTGGATGAGGAACCTCGAGGAGTACAGACACATGTTCGTCCACACAGAAATACATACATACATACATACATATTCACGTGTACACTCACACACACACAAACACACACAAACAAACAAACACACACACACACAAACACAACCACACTCCCTCACCAAGTCACCCCCAAACGCCCGCAATATATTCTTAAGACCATTTCGCCGTAAGATATTTATTCCGTCCAATCAGACGAAATAAACTCCGACTGAGACACACTTCACTCACGCTGAGACAGAGCTTTCTTGGGCTGATACGTTACAACAAGATGCATGGGCTGTCGGCCTCCAATGGCTGGCTCACGGACACGCGGGGACAGAGGGAGAGGGAGGAGAGGGAGAGGGAAGAGAGGGAGAGGGAGAGGGAGAGGGAGAGGGAGAGGGAGAGGGAGAGGGATGAGAGGAGTGAGAGGGAGAGGGATGAGAGAAATGAGAGGGAGAGGGAGGAGAGGAATAAGAGGGAGGAGAGGAATGAGAGGGAGAGAGGAGAGGAATGGAGAGGGAGGAGATGGAGAGGAATGAGAGAGGAGGGAGAGAGGGGGAGAGAGGGAGAGGGAGGAGGAGTGAGAGGAGGAGAGGAATGAGAGGAGGAGAGAAGTGAGAGTGAGAGGGAGAGGGAGGAAATGAGAGGGAGAGAGGGAGGGAGGAATGAGAGGGAGAAGAGGGAGAGGGAGGTGAGGCATGAGAGAGGGAGGAGAGGAATGAGAGGGAGAGGGAGGAGAGGAATGAGAGGAAATGAGAGGGAGAGGGAGGAGAGGAATGAGAGGGAGGCGAGGAATGAGAGGAATGAGGGAGAGGGAGGAGGAGAGAGGAGAGGGAGGAGAGGAATGAGAGGGAGGAGGAGGAGAGGGAGAGGAGGAGGAGGGAGGAGGAGAGAAATGAGAGGGAGGGAGGAGAGGAAATGAGAGGGAGATGGAGGAGAGGAATGAGAGGGAGGAGAGGAATGAGAGGGAGAGAGGAATGAGAGAGAGGGAGGAGAGGAATGAGAGGGAGGAGAGGGAGAGGGAGGAGAGGAATGAGAGGGAGGGAGAGGAATGAGAGGGAGGAGGAATGAGAGGGAGGAGAGGGAGAGGGAGGAGAGGAGTGAGAGGGAGAGGGAGGAGAAGGAATGAGAGGAGAGGAAGGGAGAGGGAGGAGAGGAGTGAGAGGAGAGGGAGAGGAATGAGAGGGAGGGAGAGAGGAATGAGAGGGAGAGGGAGGGAGAGATATGAGTGGGAGGAGAGGAATGAGAGGGAGGGAGAGGGAGGAGAGGAGGAGGAGAGGAGTAGAGAGGGAGAGGGAGGAAAGGAATGAGAGGGAGGGAGAGGAAAGGGAGGGAGAGGAGGAGAGGAGGGAGAGGGAGAGACAGGAATGAGAGGGAGAGGAATGAGGAAGGAGGAGAGGAGGAGAGAGGAGAGGAGGAATGAGAGGGAGAGAGAGGAATGAGAGGAGAGGGAGGAGAGGAATGAGAGGGAGAGGAGGAGAGGAATGAGAGGAGAGAGGGAGGAATGAGAGGGAGAGGGAAGAGAGGAATGAGAGGAGAGGGAGGAGAGAGGAATGACAGGGAGAGGGAGGAGAGGAATGAGAGGGAGAGGGAGGAGAGGGAGAGGAATGAGAGGAGAAAGAGAAGAAAATGAGAGAGAGTTAAATAGAGGGAGGAGAGGAATGAGAGAGAGAGAGGGAGATAGGATAGATAGATAGATAGATAGAGAGAAAGAGAGAGAGAGAGAGAGAGAGAGAGAGAGAGAGAGAGAGAGAGAGAGAAAGAGAGAGAGAGAGAGAGAGAGAGAGAGAAAAAAACAGATATAATACCTGATAAATGAGGAAGATAAGAAAGGAAAAACAGAAATTACAAGAGCAGCGCAGAGATGAGAAAGCAAAAAAAGATGCGATAAAAAGAAAGACACAAAGAGCACAGAAAAGAAAGATAAGAAAGACGAATGGAAGGAGAGAGATGTTGACAAAGATCACAGAGAAAAATACGAATGGGAAGAAAGAGAAAGACAAAGACAAGACGAAAAAAAAAGAGAAAAAGACACAGGACGGAAAAAAAGATAAAAACAGACGAATGAAATGGGAGAGGGAGGACAATAGAACTCAGAAAAAAAGAAAATGAAATTAGAATGAATACATAAATAATAGAAAGAAAAAGATAAACCACACGAGGAGCGAAAAAAATAAAAACAAAAAATAAAAGCGACAAAGAGAAGAAGAGAGAAGCCACACCGGGAATAGAGAAAAGAGACACAGATACGAAAATACGAAAGAGAGGAGAGAGAAAGAAAGCTCGCCACGCGAGGAATGTCTGCGCCTTCGCCGTTGTGGCTTCATCAACATCCTCAACAATGCTAAAACTCCGAGGATTTTCCACAGATCCTTGGAGGAGTTCCGCCTGTCTGATCCCCCTGACAGGTCGCCCCCCCCCCTCTCTTCTTCCTTCTCCTCTTCCTCAGTCTTCCCTCCTTTTTTATTGATCTTTTCCGTCTCCACCTTTCTCTATATTTTGTTTTTCTCGCAAATGTTTTGGGATCTGATTTTCTGCTTATCTGTCGTTTTTGTTCTCCTTTTCTCATTTTTGCCTCCTTTATCTATTTCTTCTATATTCTCTATCTCAGTGTCTAGCTATGGATCATCCTCCTTTTTTTTCCTCCTATGCTATATCATTCCTATTTTTATCTCCCTCTTCTCTTTCCCCTTTCACCTTTTTTCGTTTTTTTCCTTTCTTTCTTTCTTTTTTTTTTTTCCTTATTTATCTTTCCCTTGCTATTAACTCTCCTCCTCCTCTCATTCGGTCTTCTTCTTTTCGTCTCCGCGTTCTCTTCTCTCGTCTTCGTTGTTCTCTTTCTTCGCACGTTCCACTTCCACGTTTCGCCCTTGTTCCCCCTTTATCCCTTCATTTTGTTCCCCTTCCTTTATCCCTCTTTTTCTTCTTCTTGGATCTTCCTAATTATCATCTAGCTTCTTCTACCCCTCTGCCTATTCCTTCTCCTCCTGCTGCTCCGCCTCCTCCTTCTCGTCCTCGACCTCGTCCTTCTTTTTGTTATTTTCCTTCTCCTCTTCTTCTTTCCCTCCTTCTTCTTCTATTTCTCCTTCTTCTCTTCCTCTTTCCCCTCCTTCTTCTTCTATTCCTCCTTCTCCTCCTCCTATTTCTTCCCCTCCTTCTCCTTCTATTCCTACTCCTCATCCTAATCTTTTTCCCCTCCATCTCCTTCTATTCCCCCTTCTCCTCCTCCTATTCCTTCCTCCTTCTCCTATTCCTCCACCTCATCATCATTCTCTTTCCCCTCCTTCTCCTTCTATTCCTCCTCTTCTTCCTTCCCCTCCTTCTCCTTTTATTCCTCCTCCTCCTCCTCTTCCTTCTCCTTCTATTCCTCCACCTCCTAATCTTCCTATTTCCCCTCGTTCTTTTTCTATTTCTCATCCTCCTCATCCTCCCCTTTCCCATCCTTCCCCTTCTATTCCTCTTTCTCCTCCTCCTCTTCCTTCCCCGTCCTTCTCCTTCTATTCCTCCTGCTCCTCCTTCTCTTTCCATTCTTTCTCCTTTTATCCCTCCTTCTCCTCCTCCTCCTCTATCCCCCCTTCTCCTTCTATTCTTCCTTCTCCTCCTCCTTTTCTTCTATTTCTCCTGCTCCTCCTCTTCTCTCCATTCTTTCTCCTTCTATTCCTTCTTTCTCCTCCTCCTTCTCTATGCCCTCCTTCTCCTTCTATTCCTCCTTCTCCCTCCTCCCCTTCCTTCCCTCCTTCTTCTATTCCTCCTTCTCCTCCTCCTCTTCTTTCCCCCTTCTTCTTCTCCTTCTATTCCTCCTCCTCATCATCATCTCCTTTCCCCTCCTTCTCCTCCTCATCCTCTATCCCCTCCTTCTCCTTCTATTCCTCCTTCTCCTCCTCCTCTTCCTTCCCTTTCTTCTTCTTCATTCCTCCTCCTGATAATCATCCTCTTTCCCCTCCTTTCCTTTTTATTTCTCCTCCTCCTCCTCTTTCCCTTCTTTCTCCTTCTATTACTACTCCTCTACCCACTCCTTCTCCTTCTATTCCTCCCCCCCCCTCTTTCTCCTCCTTCTCCTTCTATTCCTCCTCCTCCTCTTTCCCCTCCTTCTCCTTCTATTCCTCCCCCTCTTCCCCTGCTTCTCCTTCATTCCTCCTTCTCCTCCTCCTCTTTCTTCCCCTCCTTCTTCTATTCCTCCTGCTCCTCCTCCTCTTTCCATTCTTTCCCATTCTATTCCTCCTTCTCCTCCTCCTCCTCTATCGCTTACTACTCCTTCTATTCCTCCTTCTCCTCCTCCTCTTCCTCCCCCTCCTTCTATTCCTCCTTCTCCTTCTCCTCTTCCTTCTCCTTCTCCTTCTATTTCTCCTTCTCCTCCTTCTCTTCCTTCCATTCCTCCTCCTTCTATTCCTCCTCCTCATCATCATCCCCTTTCCCCTCCTTCTCCTTCTATTCCTCCTCCTCCTCTTCCTTGCCCTCCTTCTTCTTCTATTCCTCCTTCACCTCCTCCTCTTCCTTCCCCTCTTTCTCCTTCCATTCCTCCTCCTCCTCCTTTTCCTTCCTCTCCATCTCCTTCTATTTCTCCTTCTCCTCCTCCTCTTCTTTCCCCTTCTTCTCCTTCTATTCCTCCTCCTCATCATCATCTCCTTTCCCCTCCTTCTCCTCCTCATGCTCTATGCCCTCCTTCTCCTTCTATTCCTCCTTCTTCTCCTCCTCTTCCTTCCCTTTCTTCTTCTTCTATTCCTCCTCCTGATAATCATCCTCTTTCCCCTCCTTTTCCTTTTATTTCTCCCTCCCTCCTCCTCTTTCCCTTCTTTCTCCCTTCTATTACTACTCCTCTACCCACTCCTTCTCCTTCTATTCCTCTCCTCCCCCTCTTCCTCCTCCTTCTCCTTCTATTCCTCCCCCTCGTCCTCTTTCCCCTCCCTTCTCCTTCTATTCCTCCTTCTCCTCCTCCCCCCTCTTCCCCCTGCTTCTCCTTCTATTCCTCCTTCTCCTCCTCCTCTTTCTTCCCCTCCTTCTTCTATTCCTCCTGCTCTTCCTCCTCTTTCCATTCTTTCCCATTCTATTCCTCCTTCTCCTCCTCCTCCTCTATCCCTCTCCTTCTATTCCTCCTTCTCCTCCTCCTCTTCCTCCCCCTCCTCTATTCCTCCCTTCTCCTTCTCCTCTTCCTTCCCCTTCTCCTTCTTTCTCCTCCTCCTCCTTCTCTTCCTTCCCCTCCTTCTCCTTCTATTCCTCCTCCTCATCATCATCCCCTTTCCCCTCCTTCTCCTTCTATTCCTCCTCCTCCTCTTCCTTGCCCTCCTTCTTCTTCTATTCATCCTTCACCTCCTCCTCTTCCTTCCCCTCTTTCTCCTTCCATTCCTCCTCCTCCTCCTTTTCCTTCCTCTCCATCTCCTTCTATTTCTCCTTCTCCTCCTCCTCTTCTTTCCCCTTCTTCTCCTTCCATTCATCCAGCTCCATCTCCTCATCCTCTTTCAAAACCTCTTCCTGCTACTCTTCTCTTCGGTGAACTACTTTTCCTACTCCTACTCCAGCTCTCCCTCCTTGTCCTCTTCTCCCTCCTCTTCCTCTCCATCCTCCTCCTCCTCCACCTTATCTTTATTCTTCCTCTTTGTCTTCTTTTCTTCTTATCCGTCTTTTCTTTCTCTTCCTATCAACTCTTGGAGTTCGTCTCCACATTCGTCATCACTTTCTCTTCCTTTTCCTTCTTCTTATGCTCCCTCAACTTATCGCTATTCTTCCTTCCACTTTTCATTCTTGTTCTTTTTTGTGACACACTTCGTATCTTTATATCAATCCATCGATTTTCTTCCTTGCCTTTTAATCTTTAATCTTTCGTGTCCTTAATCTTCATTCTCTTCTTCACTTCTTTTCATCATTCCGTTATGATTACCCTTCTCTTTCCCACACGAACACAAACGCAAGCACAGAAAGCCACGTGCATCATGCCAACGCTTGGCCAAATACACAGCAACACGCGCCAGCAAGCACAGACCAAACGCGGAAATGCACTGAGAAACATAAAGGAAGCCATTGCGCAGAAATATATCATACAACGGCATCAGGACTCGTGATGTTAAGAGCTAACACGTGTACTCAAGCACCGTGAAATACTGTGTACATAGAGGATAATACAAGATATACGTGTACTGGGCGCGAGCTTTAAGATATTCGCTTTCATAAATCCACATACGCACACACATGCAAGAAAACAAACAATCAAAAACGTTACAAGCACATTACATTCCAAGTAACTTCTCATATGCCACATACACGTGCACACAGATGCAGACCAACACCTATACACAGATAACATTAATAAGCACTCAGGCACATACATATTAAATATAACCACGCATGTATACCCATTTATGAACACTCATACACACACACACAGACATTAATGCATTCACCCCCCCCACACACACACAGACATTAATGAATTCACCCCCACACCCTCCCACACACACGTGCGTCTTCCTCTCCGCATCTTCCGAGCATCTCCTCTCCACCAAGATTACCGGAGATAAATAAGGTCTCCTCCTTCCAAGACATTAACCAGCATCTTCTACCCGAGCAGACACTAATAATACACAGGAAGAAATCCCGTCACACACTTCCCAGATAAGGGGGGAGGGGGGAGGGGAGAAGGGGAAGGGGGGAGGGGGGTATAGCAGGCGTCGAAAAGGTGGATTGGTGTGGAGGCTTGGCTACGTTGGTGGTTAATGTTGGTGGTAAAAGGGGTAATGTTGTTTGTAATTATAGTTATGTTGGCAATTGTGATAATGATATGGTGGTGGTAATTATGTAGTAATGATAAAGATGCTGATGGTATTATCAATATCAGTAACGCTGGTGATTACGTCTATATTGGTAACAATGGTGATGGTGGTAAAGCAGATAATACTGATAATGTTGTTGACAGTGATGATAAAGACCGTTATGGTTATTATCAGAAATATGATAATTATTGTTATGTTAAGAGTGATTGGCTAATGATGATGACTCATTGATTAGTTAGTAGCGTTGCAATGATGAAGCTGTTGATAAGGAGTCTAACGATATCTTTAACGATATGTTGCTAATGATAATAATGATAATGTTGGCAATGATGAAACAATATTTATATTGATATTGATAATTCAGATAATACTAGAAGCAAAGACATTAACGTAGATAATGGCAATAATTATATCAAATTAATTCCCTCAACGATGCCGACGACAATGACAAAGAAAGGGGTAACAGATCAATACTTTTAGCTTTTTTATCATGAACGTGCACGCATCGATAATGCTTATCAAATGTAAACAATAATCAATAATTCAGCATTTGAAAAGCATTCGTAAATAAACTATGAATGATCGGACTGACGGAAATAAGATGAAATGGCGGTAAAAGTAAATCCATGAATTGATTGATGAAAGATAAATGTATAAAGTAAATAGACCGATGAAAAGGCTAGTAGGTATATAAAGATAAATAGATGCAATTAATAGATGCAATTAAAAATGTAATACATAAGTGAATAAGCGATAGATAGCTAAAGAGAATGAACAAAAGCATAAATGAGCAAATGAATGCACAGGTGAACAAATAAACTAATACATCTATAAACAAATGCAGTAGATTAAATACAGGTGTGTACACGTTCGTTGCGGCGGCGAAAGCAGACACAACCGAGAGTTCTGCTTCTTAATCTCCCCTTTCTCAAGATCAGTACTTTTCACCGTTCGTAGCAAATCCACCTTAAGATGGAGATTTAATCAAGGTTTACAGGTCTTGAGACGGAGAGTAGCCAGGGTACCATGGCCATTCTCCAAGATAACTTAATAACGTAAAATCTTATGCCTGATTGGTTTCAGACGGTATAAAAGTTTTATACACTATGTATTGGCTTTAAAGACATAATTTCACCCCCCCCCCCCCCGCTTCCCTTCAAACGAAACGGGAAACCTAACACGTCTTATACCTGCTCGTTTGATGGCCAACGCAGGAAGTTCCTCGATAGCGTTCATAGCTATAAAAAGACACTGGTTTATCCTTCTGGGCCCCGGGGCGGTTTGTCAGGCTCAGAAGGCCCCAGAGAATAGCACCCGCGCTCTAGAAGGCCGCTCGACCTGGGCCCTTCTCTAGTATAATTACACCCCCAGAGAATGGCACCCGCGCTCTAGAAGGCCGCTCGACCTGGGCCCTTCTCTAGTATAATTAGACAGCATTGTGTACTGAAAAAAATATGCAAATCTAGAATAAGAGCGGAATTATTTGTCTACTTACATAATTGTATAATGTAATTTTACAAAGTTAGGGCCGTTAGATTTAAGAAATATTAACTAGATAGATCAATAAACATTTGATCATATGATTACATAACTATTATAAGCATCGTTATTATCATTAAGGAACTGATTTTTGTAATCATAAACATTTCCGTTTTCAAAATAACAGTAAGATGATCCTCGGTAGCATAACAACAATCACAGTGATAATATAAAAGACTTTCAACCAAACAAAAACCAGCAAATTACTCAACCAGAAGAAATTGAAAGAGGGAAAGAGAAGGAAGGGAAGTAAAGGGGGGGGGAGGAGGGTCATAGCTCTCTCGCTGCCAAGTGAACTGAAACAGCTGGAGTTTTGCTTTTGGGTTCTGATAGCAAGATCGAGCGCTACTGCGGTACTATAAACAAGTGCCCGTGTGTGTGTGTGTGTGTGTGTGTGTGTGTGTGTGTGTGTGTGTGTGTGTGTGTGTGTGTGTGTGTGTGTGTCTTTATATATATATATATATATATATATATATATATATATATATATATATATATATATATATATATATATATATAGAGAGAGAGAGAGAGAGAGAGAGAGAGAGAGAGAGAGAGAGAGAGAGTAAAGAGAGGGAGAGAGAGAGAGAGACACGCACATATAGACACTTCTATCCATCTACCTTTCTCTCCCTTTCTGTTTCTGTCTTCTCTCTCTCTCTCTCTCTCTCTCTCTCTCTCTCTCTCTCTCTCTCTCTCTCTCTCTCTCTCTCTCTCTCTCTCTCTCTCTCTCTCTCTCTCTCTCTCTCTCTTTCCGTTCTTTTCAGTTCTAAAGCGGGTGGATTGGGTGCGGTGGAAGCGAGTGTTGTCAGGCTCGAAGGGTTTTATTGCTAGTCGTTATTACGGGTGGGTCGACTCTGTGAACATCCAGTGCAAGGTGATAGGACGGAGAGCAACCGACAGGGGTTGGGGTCTGCGTGTAAGGCAGAGAGAGAGAGAGAGAGAAGAGAGAGAGAGAGAGAGAGAGAGAGAGAGAGAGAGAGAGAGAGAGAGAGAGAGAGAGAGAGAGAGAGGAGAGAGAGAGAGAGGAAGGGGAGAGAGAGAGGGAGAGAGAGAGAGAGAGAGAGAGAGAGAGAGAGAGAGAGAGAGAGAGAGAGAGAGAGAGAGAGAGAGAGAGAGAGAGAGAGAGAAAGTAGTGGGAGAGAAAGATGAGATAGATGCAGTGTGTGTGTCTGTGTGTGTGTGTTAGTGTGCGTATTATATTGTATGCAGTTTAGACGTGCCTAATAATAATCATATCTGGCTCTGCATACATGTGCATTTTAACAACATGCGTGAGGACAAACAGGTTGCATGTAAGAAATTAACTTTTGCGTGTGTACATTCACGTCCACGACAATAATAACTTACGAGATAATAGTCACAATGAAAAAAAAACATACTATGAAATTGAAAGAAAGATAGAGCAAGGTTTATTAAGTTGTCAAGAAGAGAGACAGAACGGCATTGTTAGTTCAGTGCTAACCAACAAAGACTCCATTAGAATCTCACACTCGCTCGTAGCGCATGACAGCTCGTGCCGAATGCCTCCACATTGATGACAACGAGGAGAGTTAATGACGATGCGCTCGTGATGAGAATGGTGGACCTTGCTCTGGGTTAACGAAGCAGACTCAGTTTCTTTCACTCGCTCACCGGGCTCGCTTTCGATCTCTCATTCTCTCTCTTACTTGTTCGTTCTCTCGTTTTATAGTCTTCCTTCATTACTCTTGCCCCTGCTCTCTCCCATGCTCACTTGTTCACTCTCGTCCACACTCGCTCACTCTTCCTCCCTCACCGTTCCTTCGCACTCTGGCGCGCTCGCTCGCACGCTGTTGCTCCTCGCTCGCTGTTGCTCTCCCACTTGTTCGCTTCCCTTCCTCGCTCTGGCTCAGTCTGCCTCGTTCGCTCTCGACTCCCTTCGACACTTGCTCTAACGAACTCGCTCTAATTTCATTTTCCATTCACTCTAACTCGCTTACTCTCGTTTCCTCTTTCATTCACTCTAGCTCATTTAAGGGAGGTTTATATCGAGACCCTTCAGAGCCGTGAGTGTGAGCGATTTCTTTTTTATTTCTTTGCCTAGTTTTCAAAATTCGCTCACTCGCACGACTCCCAAGAGTCGCTGTGACTCGCTAGCTTTGCGTTTTCACCGAACCCGTTTAGCGAGCGGGGAGCGACCGGAGCAGCTCGGGGGGCGCGTCGCGGGGGTAGCGGCCGCTCAGCGAGTGCGTGACATGTCGCGAGATTGCACGTCTGGTCGTTCGACCCGGGTGTTTAAGACGAAGCTAGCAGCTGCAAGATGCCTGGCGACCACCAGAGGGCGCACGAGAGCGGAAGAGAGTGCGTTGCTACGCGTGAAACCTCGAAGCGACCTCGAAGATCCTCCCTTCTTCCTCCAAGCGAGTGTGAGCGAGCGAGCCGAAAGTGAGGCTTTTTGGACGTCGCCACGCACTCTCCTGCCGATGGAAACCTCGCTTCACTCTTGCTTCCTCACTCGCTCACTCTAACTCATTCACTCCCGTTTCCCTCTCTCTCTCTCTCTCTCTCTCTCTCTCTCTCTCTCTCTCTCTCTCTCTCTCTCTCTCTCTCTCTCTCTCTCTCTCTCTCACTCTAAACCATTCACTCGTTCATAAGCGCACGTCGGGTGTGTCGGCTGCATTCGGCTTTTATGCAAATTGGCTTCGACTCCACGATGGCTTGGATCACGCTGGAAAAGCCGGGTGATATCGGGCAGATTGCGAGCGACGCCACGAAGGATAAACATCCCCTGTAGCCACTGACCCCCCCCCCCCCCTACACCTGGTCGGAAGGAGGGACCGGAAAGTAGGGCTGAGGTAGGGGGGGGGAGGGAGGTACGAGAGGGTAGAGGGTGGTAGGAGAGATGGAGGAAGAGAGGGAGGGGTGGGGGAGGAGAAGAAGGGATAGAGGAGGAGGAGGGGGAGGACTTGGGTGTATAGGAGACGAAGTGTAGGGGAGAGCGGCGGTGGAGAGGCTGGAGCGTGTAGGTTGTAGGGTTGTAGGGTGGTGTGGGAGGAGGTAAGTGTTGGGTGTATGGGTGGTAGAGGAGCTGGTGGGGGGGGGGGATATGTAGAAGAAATGAGAGAGAGAGGACTGTCAATATAATTTGTGTGCGTGAGTGCCCTTTGTGTGTGTTTTGTATATGAATTTGTATAGAAGGCAGAAAGGAGAGGAGAGAGAGAGAGAGAGAATGTGAAAGAAAGAGAGAGAGAGAGAGAATGAAGGAAAGAGGGAGAGAGAGAGAATGTGAAAGAAAGAGAGAGAGAGAGAGAGAGAGAATGTAAAAGAAAGAGAGAGAGAATGTGAAAGAAAGAGAGAGACAGAGCGAGAGAGAGAAAAAAATAGATTAAAGAGAGGAAGAGAGAGAAAATAAAAAAGATGAATCGGAAAAAAGAAAAAGAAAGAGATACATTTTCACAAACTCAACATCTTGGGTGGTTTACAAGTTCCTTTCTCCAGATTAAAAATTTACACATCACTCAACCGCCAGCTACTTCTTGAGCGCCTTGCAAAAAAAAAAAAAAAAAAAAAAAAAAAGTCTTGTTCATTAGCCAGGAGAACACCAAGGCAAACATCTTCCTGTCAACACCTAGAACAATATCAAAACCCTTGAGATTACTTGAAGGAAGTGAGTAATGAGAAAAACCTGGATAAGAAGAAACAGAAAAAGAAATGCGTGTATTGAATTTCTTAATAATTTAGAAGTACGTCGGAAAAGGTATGTATTAAGTTTCTTTATATTTTTTTATGTAAATCAACATTTCTTGGTTTATAATATTATTGCTGGTAATATCAATAACATAAAGAATAATGATAACAGTCATAGTGATAATAAAGATAATGATAAT
>NC_091558.1:29841191-29851191 GCF_042767895.1 Penaeus vannamei | reverse complement strand
TAATTCAATCATAACCTAGTTTAGTAATTTATCGATTTGCTGCACTCTGCATTTATTGTTGCTATGGGCTGCTTGCTTATTATTTATGAATACGCAATGTATTTCATCAAATCATATAGTAATTGAAATGTAAATCTAATTATAACCCTAAAATGACAATGAAAATTATAACATCAGCGTTAATTGCATATTCAAATATAGTAGTGATATATATTGTTCTTGCTGGAGCACGAAGTAGTAGGAATATTTATTGAAGATGTTAACGAGGTAAAAAAGTAAGAAATAGATAAAAAAGGACATGAATATATAACTTCTACTATCAAATGATAAACAGAAGACTTAGAAATGACAAAAACATTACCAACAATTTCAAAGAGTAATATATTCAAAAAATCTGAACTTATCGTGATACCTAAAACCTACAACAACCGCAGGAATAAATGCCTATTACAATAATAACACAATTAGCTACACAGTAACCCCCAATACAAAACAGAAATTACAACGCTATCAACAACCACAGAAGCTACAACGATAAACGCTTACCACTGTTATAACAACCCAACATGCCACGCTATAACACGGCATTAGACGCTCCAGCAGAATCTAATAAGGAATTAGGCCAGACTTTGTATAATGCTCAAGGATGGAACAAAAATAAATGACAAGCCCGGGAAACGTGATGACAACCATTGCAAAAGGAACAAGCAGGTTGCAGTATGTTGCATGTCATTGTCTGTGATTTTTGCTCCCCGTCGTTGGTGTCGGGAAGCACGGAATTTATGGCTGGTATGAGTGTGGTATTATGGAAGTAAGTGTAGGAAGCATGATGGTATTGATCGAAGTGGTGGTTTTGAGGTTTATCATTGTCATTATCGTTATCGTTACTATTATTATTTTAATCATTGGTAAGGTTGTTTTCCTGCTGCTTGTGTTGTTTTCCTGTTGTTATCATTATTATCAATATTGGTATTATTATTACTAGCACTGTTTTGAATATTAAAATTTTTATTGTTATTATCCTTATTGCCTTTATTACCCTCATCGTCACTATGGTGATAATGATTATAATTTAATCACCATAATCAATACTATCAATTCGAGATTATGAGCATCATCAACAATACAACCGCCCTCACTCTCATAATTCTCTTCACTATAAGCAGTACAAGCATTATCCTCATTATCCTCATCGCATGAACGGCGCAGCGAAGCAAGCAACCCGCCTGAAGCGACCGCCGCCCTTATCACTAGACGGCGCGAGCAACAAGCAAAAAGTTTCTTTGAGCGAAAAATTCCGCTTTAGTTCGCCTTTAAAACCTGATTCGCTCATCAATCTTCCATTTTTGCGCTTGTAAATAAAATTAAAATGATAATGACTAAAGAAAGGAAGGAATCATTTAGTATTAACGAAACAATAGATAAGTAATAATTATAATAGTTGTTGTCATAAAATTAGAGTTGATTAATCAAACAGAAAGTCTCTCTCTCTCTCTCTCTCTCTCTCTCTCTCTCTCTCTCTCTCTCTCTCTCTCTCTCTCTCTCTCTATCTATCTATCTATCTATCTATCTATCTATCTATCTATATATATATATATATATATATATATATATATATATATATATATATATATATATATATATATATATATATTCACACGAGGTAAAAGATTTACTACAATTTCATGCAATATTGAAGTGTGATTAGAACATGACTGGGCCATTGCAAAATATGTATTGCATAACAGCACCATTGTTTAATGTGTTTCCTCTAATAAAACTCTATACCGGCTGATGAGCATTATAGATTTTTATATTATCTAAATTACCCATTTTTTTAGTCGCTGTTCCTAATTAAGGATTTCCATAGCAAAAGAACGGCATTTTCTTCATAATGTAAGCACTTTTAGTACCTGTGTTAAGATTTTTTAATGTATAAAGGACGGTAAGCTTTATAATAACGATATATGAAATAAAAATATGGATCGATGTATCGTTATAGGATATTACTTGTCAGGATTCTATTCGTAATTTAGGAAGATAAACAATGACGGATATCAGATATATATATATATATATATATATATATATATATATATATATATATATATATATATATATATATATATATATATATATATATATATATATATATATATATATATATATATATATATATATATATATATATATATATATATATATATATATATGTATATATATATATATATACATATGTAGAGTGAGAGATACGTAGATAGATAGGTTGATAGTTATATATATAGATATCTGCATGTATATGTATTCATATATAAATATATACATGTGTTTGTGTGTGTGTGTGTGTGTGTGTGTATGTGTGTGTTTGTGTGTGTGTGTGTGTGTGTGTGTGTGTTTGTGTGTGTGTGTGTGTCTATATATATATATATATATATATATATATATATATATATATATATATATATATGTATATACATATATATAAAATAACTATACATACATATATTATATATGTATATATATATATATATATATATATATATATATACATACATATAGATATATATATGTGTGTGTGGGTGTGTGTGTGTGTGTGTGTGTGTGTGTGTGTGTGTGTGTGTGTGTGTGTGTGTGTGTGTGTGTGTGTGTGTGTGTATGCATATAAATGTGTGTGCGTTTGTATGTGTGTCTGTGTGTTACTCAATCCCCCTAACTCTGGCACTCCATTTCTCGCATCCGTGATAGTAGTTCGCAAAGGCACGGTGCAGTACCTCGCAACTTCCCTCACTTTCGAAATGGACAAAGAAAAAAAATAACAGTGGAAGTTAAAAGGCGAAATAAAATAATAAAAATAAAAATCTCGCTCGACCGGACTAGTCAGAAATGAGATAGAATTCGGAGGTTAACTTTTTCTGTAATTGCTGAACTCTGTCCGGATTTCGGTCGGGGAAAAATACGGGCGTTCTCCAGAGAAATTAGTCAAAGTTGTTCGTAATGCCACTTATTAGGGATCGAATGGAAAAGTTGTTCAGGTGCAAAATCATCTCTGTAGACAGGGCGTTCTTTGCCGTTCTGCCTCGTGGACTTTGTTCGGGATTGGAACGAGTTGACGAGCAGTGGGAAGTCCAGGGCAGGGGGGGGGGGGTGTGGGCAGAACTGCTAGAGAGATTGCTTGACAAACTGACAAAAATATAGATTTATCATACAAATGGATAGAAAGATATAGACACACAAACGCGCGCACACACACACACACTAATACACACCTATACATACACATGTATATATCTATATATGTATATATATATTCATATATATATACACACATGCGCACACACGCATACACACACACGCATACACACACACACACACACACACACACACACACACACACACACATATATATATACATATATATATATATATATATATATATATATATATATATATATATATATATATATATATATACGTTTATATATATATATATATATATATATATATATATATATATATATATATATATATATATATATATGCATGTATGTATATATATATAAAGTGGTAGTTGGACTTCCAGACAGGAAGCGGAGACATAAAAATTTCAAAAGCAGCGTCGTCACCAGGATCATCATTGGGAAGGAACAAAACAAAATGTCATACTTCTTGTTCTTCTCTAATGAAAATTGCCAAACGTTTCGGGCGTATTTCCACCCATTTTCAATGGCAAACCGTAAGATGGACAAGGTAAGATTTTAATAATTACAATCAGAATATTAAAATATATACATAATAACATTACATGTAAAAGTTGGATAATCCTAAATACAAAATGACTAGTGTTGGGATAAACTAAAGATAAACGTACATAAGGCATGAACAATAGTAAAGGCACACAGGTGCAAAATACAATAGAAAATCATGATTCGTACAAGATCACTAGAACAAAGAAAATGTTCAAAATGACTAGTATAAAATTTATCAGAAATGAAAAATCATAGTTGAGTTACAATTACAAAGACACAAAGTTATAATTTTGCTAAAATTAAGATAAATAGAGACAAATTATCAAAGACAAAATGCATAACCTTCTGAGAGACACAAATTATCTAAATTGAGACATTTCAATGGGAAATTCAGTGATATCACGAGACTGGAAACCGAACAAAGGAATCCGAGGCAAGCGGGAAGGCCGGCATACTATTTTGGGCTGTAAGATCTTAGTCCAAAACTTTAACTGGGTTATTCTTTACAACATATGAAGTACAAGGTTCAATGAATCTAATAAGGTGAATTGACAATAATTACTAACCAAACAATAGGTATAAATCCATGGAACAAGGGATGCGCAGCAGGAGACGCGTACCATGAGCCGCCAAGGGACGCTATGAAAAAAACTACCAAAACTACCAAACATATGTATATACATATATATATATATATATATATATATATATATATATATATATATATATATATATATGTGTGTGTGTGTGTGTGTGTGTGTGTGTGTGTGTGTGTGTGTGTGTGTGTGTGTGTGTGTGTGTGTGTGCGCGCGTGTTTTCTCCACGTGAACTGAAAACCCTAAACACTTAAACATTATTGAATTTCATATTGCTATGAAAGGTGTTATGCTACATATATGCCATATGCTAATTATTGGCCTGCATCAAGGGTCATCAGGATTTGGCCGCCTCTAGCCCATTAATACCGCTCGTTTCTTCCATTCCCGAGGTCACCTCCAAACAAGCCAGATTCCAACGGCATCTCTGCAGCTCGCACAGGACGGCTGTTTGGCCGCCTGCACTCTTAGGTCTCGTGGCATTTACACAAAGCTGTCGAGTTACGAGAAAAGCTCTGTATTGCGAACGGTTGGTAATCGATGCCTATTTTGACACATGCATGTCTTGTTATGATCTTGTTTTCAAAATATGGTAATCCTGGTCTAATCACGATTTGCTTGATGCAAGCTCGCCCCCTTACATCGAGTCATAAGCACTTACTGGGTTTGATAAGCATATGTTCTAGACCATAGGTCTACTGGGATTGATATGGCTAGTTAAACGGGTATCACACATCTTCAACAGTTTCGTGTGATTTGTGCCATCTACAATCTATGCTCTTCATATCTATTTTCTATCAACACAAGCACACAGACTTCAATTTCTCGAGATAGCTTCTAATCCAGTAATTCTTGTCTCAGATCAAGATGATATAAAACAGAAGCCTTCGAGCAGAATCTGGAGCCGATTTCCTAGAGGAGAGAAAGCATTTCTGGGAAGTTCGTGCGTGTCTAAAAGGCGCCGTCGAATCCAAGGGAACGTAAACAGTGAACCGAATGAGAGTCGACGTCATTGCTTCTTGTTGTGATCTTGAAAATCATTTCAGAAACTCGACATACTTCGATTTGTCAAATTATTAATCATATATTTGATAACACAAGAAGAATATACATGCATTTTTCTAATAATCGCAACAAAGACATCAAAAGACCTTTTGAAGAACAGATTAAACAGCTCTAGAGGCTCTTTCCTGCACAAACACTAATATATAAAGCTTTGAAGACAGTACAGGATAATCTTATCGATTGCACGAGGTTCACGTAAGTTTACATTCGTGTGACAGCCTTTTTACACATCCAAGTTCATATGGTGGTAATGTAAGTGCTCTGCCACTCTGCTAGACATCATATATATATATATATATATATATATATATATATATATATATATATATATATATATGTGTGTGTGTGTGTGTGTGTGTGTGTGTGTGTGTGTGTGTGTGTGTGTGTGTGTGTGTGTGTGTGTGTATGTGTGTGTATGTGTATGTGTATGTGTATGTGTATGTGTATGCGTATGTATATGTGTATGTGTATGCGTGTGTGTGTGTGTGTGTGTTTGTGTGTGTGTGTGTGTTTATCTATATACATATATATATATATATATATATATATATATATATATATATATATATATATATATATGTGTGTGTGTGTGTGTGTGTGTGTGTGTGTGTGTGTGTGTGTGTGTGTGTGTGTGTGTGTGTGTGTGTGTGTGTGTGTGTGTATAAATGCGTGCATGTGGGCTTGCATACTTATTGCTGCAGGTAGGTATGGCTGCCGATACTTTTGTTTGTTTATCTTCTTTTTTTAAACAAAGGGAGTATTAAAGGCTTCCTGCAAAATTAATGGACTTGCATTCAACCAGACGTTTGTATCTTTTAAAGAATGCCAAAAAGAATTTGTTTTTTTCCTCTTTCTTTCTCCTTTTAGAACCAGATTCGGAAGCCCTTTTACCCTCTTCTTATATCGGTCCCTTTTCTCTCCTTCTCCATCCCTATTTCCTCTTCGCCCTTCTCCTTTTCTTCTTCTTTTCCCTCCTCCTTCCTTCCCCCTGCACTTTCCTCCCTGTCCCCACCCTCCTCTCCCTCATCCTGCTCCTCCCCTTTGCCCCCCCCCCCCTCCGCCTCTCCCAGCTCATGTTTGGCTTCCTCCACCTCCTGCTCTCTTCCTGCTCTTCCCCTCCCCCCCCCCCTTCCCTCTCCTCTTCTTCTTCCTCTTCCTCCTCCTCTCCCGTCCCTCTACACTTCCCCCACCTCAGTCCCCCTTCTCTCTCCCCTTCAATATGCACCCCTTCAACCTTTCCCTCCTTTCCCCCCTCCCTTAAATCTCCCCCATCTTGTTTTCCCATTCCTTGCCCTTCCTCATTCTTCCCTTCACCCTCTCCCTCCCTCTGCACACATCCCACCCCGTTTCTGCTTCCCTCTCCCCACCCTCTGCACTTCCCCTCTTCCTCTCCCCCAATCCGCTCCTCCTCCCCTTTACCCTCCCCTCCGACCACCCTGTTCCTCCTTCCCTCTCCCTCTCCCCCACCGTGTTCCTCATCCCTCCCCTCGCCTTCCCAATCCCCCATCCTGTTCCTCCTTCCCTTCCCCTCCCTCTCTCTCCCTCTCCCCCCACCCTCTCCCTCCTTTCCTCTTCACTTTCCTATGCACTTCCCCTCTCCCTCTCCCTCTCCCCCCACCCTCTCCCTCCTTTCCTCTTCACTTTCCTATGCACTTCCCCTCTCCCTCTCCTCCACCGTGTTCCTTCTTCCCTCCCCCTCCCATTCCCCCACCCTGTTCCTCTTCCCCTTTCCCTTCCCCTCCCTCTCCCCATATCCCCACCCTGCCCTTCCTCCTCTCCCCCTCTCTCTGCACTTCCCTACATGTTCCTCCTTCCCTCCCCCGTCCGCTTCCCACTCCCCCACCCTGTCCCTCATCCTCCTCCTGCCCTCCTTCTGTACTTCCCCTCTCCCTCTCTCCCTCCCCGTCCCCTCCTGCCCTATTCATCAGTACCCTTGTTCGTTCATTCTAGTTTCCCTTCCCTCTTGGCTCTCGGTCGTGTTCTCGGCGCCTTCCCGTTTCCCTTCCTTTCTATTCAGTTCTCTTGCCTTTAATACGATGCTTCTTATGGAATGAGGTTGTGGAGGGGGGAGGGGAGGGGGTATTTATTTAATTTGTGAGGTTTTGTGATTGTTGTTTGGCAGTTTGTTTTGTTTTTTGTGGCTTTTTATCCCACTGTTTTTTTGTTTTGTTTTTTGTCCGACTTTCTCTATCCATCTTTATATCTATCTCTATCTTTCTGTCTATCTCTATCTTTCTCTCTCATTCAGTCGCCCCCCTCTCTCTTTATCTATCTCTCTCTCTCTCTCTCTCTCTCTCTCTCTCTCTCTCTCTCTCTCTCTCTCTCTCTCTCTCTCCCTCATTTTGTCTCTTTCTCTCTCTCTCTCTCTCTTTCTTTATATATATATATATATATATATATATATATATATATATATATATATATATATATATATATATATATATCTGTCTATCTATCTATCTATCTCCATCTTGTTCTCTTCTCTTATTCTTCCCCCTTTCCCTCATCGCAGTCGTTCTCCACTCTCCTCTTCCTCCTTCTGTTTAATTTTTATTAATCATCTTTTATTTTGCAGTAACCTTTTTTTTCTTATATTTTTTATAGATATTTCGGTTTGGGCGTTTCCAAGGAATCGAATATCCGAAAGGGAGAATTTGACGCAGATATATACATATAAAGTTGGGAGAGAAAGAGAAAGAGAAAGAGAGGAAAGAAGAGAGAGGGGGGGGAAGAAGTAGGCAGATGATGAGAAGAGAGAGAGAGAGAGAGAGAGAGAGAGAGAGAGAGAGAGAGAGAGAGAGAGAGAGAGAGAGAGAGAGAGAGAGAGAGAGAGAGAGAGAGAGAGAGAGAGAGAGAGAGAGAGAGAAGAGAGAAAGAGCAAGAGAGAGGGAGAGGCCTTAGTCATGAGCACTTTCCCTCCAATCTCACATGAAACGGCAGATTTTCGCAAGCGTTCTGTTCCCGAGTCCGCCCAAAGGTCCCTTGCCCAACAGGGTGGAAGAAGGGGAGAGGAGGTGTAACTCGAGGAAAGATAGCTGAAGGGAGAGCGGCGGAGGCTGAATCGACGAAGGAGTAACGAGCGGAGAAGAGAGAAAAACGGAGAAAAGATATCTGGTACGCTTACACAGCCATGCATACATACATGCATATACACATGGGCGGAAACACACGCACACCACACTCACAAACACGCACACACACATACACTTGCATGCATAAGCACATGCACGGACACTCACGCACACACATACACACACATACATACATAGTTACATAAAATGACGCATGCATGCACACATAGCAGGAATATACACCCAAACACACATACACATTATCCTTTCAACCACACGTAAATTCAAAAGTCACACACACACGCGTACACACGTGCAGTCACACACACATGCATACGCACATAGCAAGAATGTACACCCAAACACACATACACGTTATCCTTTCAACCACACGTAAATCCAAAAATCTTACCCATACCCTTCGTGGACGCATATAACCTCTGTCACAAAAGATCCAGTAAAAGCATTCGGAATATGACAGATATATGACAAAGTGATGTTGTAATATGCGTCCTCCTTCACTCCCCTTCGTGACAGAATAAAAATGAAGAAAAAAAAAGAAGCTGAGCAAGTGATATTTTATCTTACACGCACACTCGCACGCACACACACACACTAACACACGCACACACGTACACGGTATATACACAAGCACGATGCAGCTTTAAGTCTGAATTTCAAGTCTGGGTGTTTGTTTATAACCGCCAGAATCCCTCCTCACCCTCCTCTCTAGACCCTCGGCTCCCCTCTCCTCCCTCCTCTCGGTCGCTCGCCCCTCCCTCCTCCCTCCCTCCTTCCCTCATTCCTCCCTCCTGTTACTCACTCCTCCCTCCCTTCCTCACCCCTTCCTCCCTCCTTCCCTGTTGGTCGCCCTTGCATCCCTCCCTCCCTCCTTCCCTCATTCCTCCCTCCTCCCTTGTTGCTCGCCCCTCCTTCCCTTCCTCCCTCCTTCCCTCATATTCAACCATCCCTCCCTCTCACCTTCCCCTCTTTCACACTTCACCCCCTGCTACTTCCTCCTTCCCTCCCCCTCCCCCGTCATCCTTACCTATCCACCTTTCCTCCTTTCATCTTGCTGCCGCCCTCCCCTTTCCTCTCCCTCCCCTCCCTTTCCTCCCTTCTTTTCACCCTGCTACTACTGCCTGCTCCCTTCCGGTACATGGTTCTCCAGTGTGTTTGCTCGGGGTCGCACTTGTACCATTGCCCTCCTCCATGTACTATTTCGTGTACGATGCGTTCTTCCTGTAGTGTTTGCTGGTACTGCACTTACTTATATAATGTATGTCTTTCATTTATTTCTATCTGATCTCTCTCTCTCTTTCTTTCTCTCTCACTCTTGCTTTCTCTCTCTCTCTCTCTCTCTCTCTCTCTCTCTCTCTCTCTCTCTCTCTCTCTCTCTCTCTCTCTCTCTCTCTCTCTCTCTCTCTCTCTCTCTCTCTCTCTCTCTCTCTCTTTCAATTCTCTCCCTTTAGCTTTCTCCCTCATCGTCTTTTCTGTCTTCTCCCTCCTCTCTCCCCTTATC
>NC_091558.1:29818691-29821191 GCF_042767895.1 Penaeus vannamei | reverse complement strand
CCACCCCGCTCCATAACGTCATAACATGCAAATTGAGCAGGACTTGTGATGCGGTTAAGGGACGGGAAGATCAACGGTCGTGCACAAGGTTCATTGCATTTGCGAGGCTGTTCAAGACACACAAACGCTCGGGAATGGCTGGGATGGGCGGCGATCTGAGAAAAGGGCTTTTTTGTCGTTTTGGGGGTTTGTTATCTCTCTCTCTCTCTCTCTCTTTCTTTTTTTTCCCATCTCTCTCTCTCTCTTTCTGTCTCTTTCTGTTTCTCTCTCTCTCTCTCTCTCTCTCTCTCTCTCTCTCTCTCTATCTATCTATCTATCTATCTATCTATCTATCTATCTATCTATCTATCTATCTCTCTCTCTCTATATATATATATTCTACTCTCCCTCTCTCTCTCTCTCTCTCTCTCTCTCTCTCTCTCTCTCTCTCTCTCTCTCTCTCTCTCTCTCTCTCTCTCTCTCTCTCTCTCTCTCTCTCTCCCTCAATCTCTTCATCTTTGTGTGTGTGTGTGTGTGTGTGTGTTTCTGTGTGTGTGTGTCTCTCTGCGTGTCTTTCTCTCTCTCTCTCTCTCCTCTCTCTCTCTCTCTCTCTCTCTCTCTCTCTCTCTCTCTCTCTCTCTCTCTCTCTCTCTCTCTTTCTCTCCCTCCCTCTCTCTCTCCCTCTCTCTCTCTCTCTCTCTCTCTCTCTCCCTTTCTCTTCTCTCTCTCTCTCTCTCTATTTTTGTTTTTTAAAGATGTTTCTGCTGATTTTGTTTTCAATCTACCATGACAGCTTTTTAATGGGTATGATGTTAGAGAACTCTTTGCAAATAGACTGAGCTCAGAAATAAGGCAAATTATCTTTGATATGAATGAAGGATTAATTTTTTTTTTTTTTTTTTTACTTGAAAGCAGGAAATTAAGATTTAGTGAAACTTTGAATAATCTCTATTCTCCTCCTCCTGCAAAATGATAAAACGTACATATTAAGTTTTCTTATGACAACTCTTATATAAAATGTCAGTACCTTAAATTCAAAACCCTCATATCATATCAAATCAAATGACAATTCTTTTTATTGGATTAGCAAGAAACAATCCCTCAGAGAATGATGCATTTACAAACAGATTTACAACTAGAGTGACGGAATATTGGGTTTAAATGCAATAGTATATCTCATTATTATTACTTTTTTTTTCTTTTTTTTTTTTTTGTCATAAGAGAAATATCAGTTTTTGAAAGAGTATGATATAGAGGGAGAACGATGGGAAGAGAGGGAAAGGAAGAATGAGCGGTAGAGAAGGGAAGGAGAGAGAAAGATTATTATTATTATTATTATTATCATTATTATTATTATTATTATTATTGTTATTATTATCAATATTATTATAATGATTATTATTATTACTATTATTATTATTATTATCATTATTATTACTATTATTGTCCGTTTTTTTTCTTAAACTTTTCTTCTCCTTTATCATAAAATGTTCCTTAAATAAGGATCTCCTTCTTATCAACCTTTCATACATATTTGTCATCCTCTCACAGTATCAAAGCCCCCCCCCCCCTTTTATCACAACATTCAGTCACCGTTCTATTTTCTATCTTTATTTACAAATTATTCATTTCCTATAGAATTCTCATGCTTTCTTGCACATTCCTCGCCAGGCACAACCGCCCCTGACCTAGGAGATGCAACTTGCAGCTTCCTTTTCACGTCTGCAACGCCAGCTGCACAGGTCGTGTTTCGAGCCTTCGTCGGCATAAGAAAAAAAAACATCTGGAAATCTTGTATGAATTAACAAGGTTTTTCGTTATTTCCTTATTTGCTTCCCTTGGGGGATATTTCACGTATACGTTTTTTTGTTTTTTTTTTTGTATAGGAAAGTATATGTCCAAAGCTATGTGTGCCCGTACATATATAGAATTAAATACATGACACATACACATATACACACGTTCACATGTATATACATATAAACACACATATACTTAGAAATACGCGCACATATATACATACGCATAAGCATACACATATCACTACGCACGCACATGCATATACAAATACACACACATTCTCCCTTACCCAGACACACATGCAATGACAAAGAAATCGCACACATATGATCCATACCACAGATAACTAAACGTAAAAACAAAACAAAAAACAAAAACAAAAACAAAAAAATAGTTTATACACGTAATGCGCACTTTCACATGTAAACAATTAATCATCGAGACACACACTATACGCACATACGCATACACACTAACCAGATATACATACACATACGCCACACACACTATCATATGCATACGGAAACACACCAGCAAGCCTAAGTACTAAAAAAAAAAAAAAAAAAAAAAAAAAAAAAAAAAATTACTAAACACTTAAGTTCATTTACATAAAGAAACGCAAAGTAACAACTATAGAAGCTTAATCGACCGAAAAGATGGAGTTCGAAAATTACACGAAATAAATACATGGTGCGTGAAAGAACAAAAGGCCTATTACATC
>NC_091558.1:29763691-29766191 GCF_042767895.1 Penaeus vannamei | reverse complement strand
TATATACTATACTGGGAGGTTGAAGGTCACAAATGGATGTGCATTATATCTTTAATATACATTAAAGTAGGATAAATCATTACATATACATGTCATATCACATACATATTACAGATAATTATATGATTTTCATTTTATACATATATGAGATCCATGTCTTATATACGTATATATTGCCATATGTCGATTTTTTCTTATTTCAAAGGATTTTAAACTTGGCTTGTTTGCTCCACTCGACTGCAGGAAAATAAACTATATGGGGATAACCTAGTCATAAATTTTGTTGTTTTAACTTTATGGTATTCATCAGATCACGAACCTTAAAGAGAATTTTGCCTTTGATATTTTTACTTTTACATTATTTATATGGGTCTTCCAGAGTAAACGGCTACCTTTAGTAATTCCAATAAACTCCAGCGAGTTTATTTATGGTTACATTATTAGATATCTATATTTCGTCGATAATTCATATGATGCGATTATAAATATTAGATTATCGTAGTATATAAAACTGATCTAATCCAGTTTGTTGAGTGAATTAGTTCATTATTCAATTGACTAACAAGTTCAGGGATGCTTTCACTATATATATATATATATATATATATATATATATATATATATATATATATATATATATATATATATATATATATATATATATATACATATATATATATATATATATATATATATATATATATATATATGCATATATATATATATATATATATATATATATATATATATATATATATATATATATATATATATATATATATATATATATATATATATATGCATACATATATATGTACAAGATTAACAAGTTCAGGGATGCTTTCACTAGCCATGTATATATATATATATATATATATATATATATATATATATATATATATATATATATATATATATATATATATATATATATTGAAACCATGATAATATTGGTCTTCGAATACCATACACCTCAAATTTTTGCGATAGCATTTTATATGGTATCCGAAACTTCTAGGAGATCACAGAAAACTTTTTCCCATCTAGAACTTCATAGATAGATGGTGAATAGCTAATTCATTCATTTGGTCTGAATTCATAATGACATTTGGATATTGATGATTGGTTTCTGTGAAAAGTCACCATACACTTAAAACCCATCCTTTAGAGACTTTACTGACTATTATTAACAACGAAATGGGTCTGTAATGCTCAGGAAAATTTACCTTATAGTCAGGACTCACTTTTGCTCTCTGCAGCTGACTGGGAAAAACATATTTGAAAGATTTGCTTGCAGGTGTTAGGAAGATGGTTTCCTGTGTACATTCTCTCACACCGATTACTGGGACGTCATCCTGTCCACTGGATGACTGTTTAAGATTGTTGATGACGTCCATCAATTCACTTTTAGATAGGAAAATCCTGATGAACATTTAGCGTCTTTTAGGGAGGTATTGCCGGAAGTCCGTTTGGTCGCGTGGACTTGGACTCATTAGATGAGTTCCCACATCACTAAAATGTCTATTGAGTCGTTATTTTATTATTGGCGATAACTAGTGCAGCTTGACCCTTTGCATTCCGATTTATTATATCATTGATTGATGTTTATATCTGACATTAAATGCATACTCACTTGAATTATTTTCATAGAAATGATCTTCAACACGTTTTATCACTCGAGTTAGAGTATTTCTGTAGGTTTAATTGATTTTTTTCCGTAGGTTATGGGCCATTTTGCATATGTTCGCTGCAACTTGTGTCTAGTTTTAATTCATTTGATTATTACTGGTGACATATGGTTTGCCTGCATGTTTGATTTTCACAGAAAATTCATTAAGAGGACAGCAGTGGTTAATAGGTCAGTGAACTTTTTTATTTTACAAATATATTGATATATTCATTCACATTTTGTTTCCTTATTAAGGATTCCAATCAAATTCAGTTACGGCTGCTGTGATTATGTTTAGTGGATCTACAGATCTCTTTATCTCTATCATTCGCGAACTCTTGTTACTGGGTTTAACTATTAATGACAAGGGAATTATCACGTATGTTTGTATGTATGATTCCACTGGAATGATAAGATAGCAGAATTATTACTCTGTGTGATCTAGTAATGTGGTGGTTGAGGCAATCACTCAGATGGGCTTTGCGAGTTCAAATTTTCATTTACTGACTCATTTTCAAAAAGACTTCAAAAGACCACGGTTGAAATCATCCTTGATATAACAAGAGATGTTTAAAAGAAAAAAAATATGAAAAAGTACAGGAGTTTGGAGGTTGGTTGACCATCCCAACTAAAAGACCTGCGATGATTAGTTAGAATTTACTGAAATATTGTGTCCATATGGGGAAACTGCACACTAAGATCGTGTTGAACAGGTCCTTAGATAAGTGTATTGCTAACGCCACCATGATCAGTACTTACATTGTTAAAGAAGTCTAATTCACAAATATAATTCACACCGTCCAATAATATCAGGCATTAATTATTTGATTT
>NC_091558.1:29753691-29758691 GCF_042767895.1 Penaeus vannamei | reverse complement strand
GAGGAATGAGGTAGGAGGAGGGGGAGGAAGAGGAGGAGGGGAGGGGAGAGGAATGAGGCAAAAAAGAGGAGGAGGGAGGGGTGAGGAAAGAGATAGGGAGGAGGAAGAGGGAAGGGAGAAGAATCAGGAAGGGAGGAGGAAGAGGAAGAGGGGAAGGGATGAGGAAGAGGAGGGGGTGAGGAAAGGGTAGAATGAAAGGAATGAGAGGAAGGGGGTATGAAAAAGGAAAGGAGGGGGGAGAAGGAAGAAAGGAGGGAGGAGAAGAATGCGAAAGAGAGGAAGAGGAAAGGGAAGAATGGCTGAGAAGGAGGAAGATAATGAGAGAGCGGAGAAGAATGGGGAGGAAAGGAAGAGGATGAAGAGTAGGGTGAGGATAAAGGGGAGGAAGAGAAGGTGGAAAGAGGAGGAGGAATAAAAGAAGGAGAAGTAGGAAAAAAAAACGAAAAGTAGGAGGATGAAAGGGTGGAAGAAGGGAAAGAGAAAAAAGAAAGGGAGAATGAGGGGAAGACAGAAAGAAGCAGACGAGCAGAAAGGAGAGGAGCAAGAAGGGATGGAAAAGGTAGAAGCAGAGAAAGGAGGGAAGAGGAAAGAGACATTAAGGAGAAGGAGGAGGAAGAAGAATGGCCGGCAGAAGAGGAGGAGAAAGAGTTGGTGGAGAAAGAGGAGAAGGAGGAAGACAAAGAGGAGAAGGAAGAAGAAGAAGAAGAAGAGAAAAAAGGGTAGGAAGAGAAAGAGGAGGAGGAGGAGGAAGAGGATCAGCAAGAAGAGAAGGAGGAGGAGGAGGAGGAGCACGAAAATGAAGGCGAAAAGTGGGAAGGTGGAGAATTAAGAAGAAAAGTAAAGAAAAATAAAAACAAAGAGAAAGAAAAAGAAAGGAGAGAGAAAAAGAGAGACACGAGAGGACAGAAATAAAAAGCCGAAAAGAAATAAATGCGTCCCACAACCCCCTTCTCACCCTCACCCCCCACCCCTCACCCCCCACCCCCCAAAAAAAAGTGTGAAACCCGAAATAAAAAGAGGAGGAAATATGGCGCAGAGATTATAGAGTGTAAAATCATATTGACAAATTCGTAGACTTTTGGCTGTGGATTTTTCTGGCTTCCTGATTAACCCCGTGACGCTTTTTTCCCTCTCGCTTTACTTTCCTTCCCTTTCCCTGCCTCCCGGATCATCGATTTCTGTCTATTGACCTTTCCAGATTTATCCATTTATCTACCTATATATATATAGATCTATTTATCTGTCTATATATATGTATATATGTATATATATATATATATATATATATATATATATATATATATATATATATATATATATATATATATATATTTATATATATATATATATATATATATATATATATATATATATATATATATATATATATATATATATATATATATGTGTGTGTGTGTGTGTGTGTGTGTGTGTGTGTGTGTGTGTGTGTGTGTGTGTGTGTGTGTATGTGTGTGTGTGTGTGTGTGTGTGTGTGTGTGTGTGTGTGTGTGCCTTGTTTGTTTGTGTGTGTGTGTGTGTGTATATATATACATGTAAATATATATATATATATATATATATATATCTATATATATATATATATGTATATATATATATATATATATATATATATATATATATATATATATATACATATATATATATAAATATATATATATATATATATATATATATATATATATATATATATATATATATATATATATGTATATTTACATAATCATTATCATTATCATTATCATTATCATTATCGTTATCATTATCATCATTATCATTATCATTACTATTGTTATTATCTTTATTATTATTATTATTATTATTATTATTATTGTCATGACAATTATCATTGTCATCATTATTATTACCATCGTCATCATTATTGTTGTTGTTACAATTATTATTATCATAGTCATCATTATTGTTGTTGTTACAATTATTATTATCATCATTCTTGTTGTTGTTTCTATTATTATTTTCATCATTATTATTATCACCATCATTATCATTATCATTATTATCATTGTTATTGTTGTTGTTATTAATATCACTATAGTTATGATTATGATCATCATCATTATTTTCATTATCATGATAGCAATTATCCTCATTTTCAATACCATTTTATAGTTATCGTTATTTGTGTCATTATCATTATAATCATCTTCATCATCATCATCATCATCATTTTTGTTATCATAATCATAATTATGATTATACAGTTATTATTTTTACAATCATTGTGATTATTGCTATCATTTGTATTCTCATTATTATCCTTTTAGTTCTATTATCATAATTGTTATTTTCACTATTACTATCATTGAGACTATGATGGCGTTTATCATCATCATTATCATTATTACGATCGTTATCAGCAGGATCAGGATTATTAAGTCATTAAAATCATAATAATAATGTTGCAACATCATTATCACCGTTACTGTTCTAGTTATCATCATTATCAAGACAGATTTTTTCCATAATATAGTTTTCATTACTTTTTTCATCAAAGTCATTCCATCACTATCACCCCCTTTGTTTTTCGTAATCACCATCCTCTTTATCTTCCTTCATTTACAAATTGAACGTTTTCATTTTCAGTTTTCTCTTATTTTTCTTCTTTATTTCCCTCTCTTTGTTCGTTAGCGCCAACCCCTCCCCCCTCCCCACCTCTCCCCCTCCCCCCATTTGGCTTCGCGAGTGAGTCACTTAATTTTCTCGACTGTTTGAGCATATATGACTTCCGTTCCTCCTGCTCTTTGTTGCTTTCGTGTTTGTAGATGTGTATTGAAGATCGAGGCATTTTGGCGTGCCCTTTTTCTGTCTCCTTCGTTGTCTTTCTCTTTCTTTTCTTTTTCTTTCTTTTTTTCTTTTCTTTTCTTTTTTTTCGTTCTCTCGGTCTCTGCCTGTGTGTTTGCGTCACTTTTTCTCTCTCTCTCTCTCTCTCTCTCTGTCTCTCTCTGTCTATCTATCTGTCTGTCTGTCTGTCTGTCTGTCTCTGTCTCTGTCTCTCTCTGTCTCTGTCTCTGTCTCTCTCTCTGCCCTCTGTCTATCCATCTGTCTGTCTGTCTGTCTATCTGTCTGTCTATCTCTTTCTGCTTGTCTCTCTCTCTATCTCTCTCTCTCTCTCTCTCTCTCTCTCTCTCTCTCTCTCTCTCTCTCTCTCTCACTTTCTCTATCCACATTTTCTCCATGGCGCTTCTTTCCTCCCTCCCCCTCTTTCTTTCTTCCCTCCCTTCATCCTTTCTCTCCCCCTTTATCTTACTTTACTTCCCCTGCTCCTCCCTCCCCCACCTCATCTTCATCCCACTCCCCCCTTCCTTCCGTTCTTCACCTTCCTCCCTCTTACTCTTTCTTCCCTCTCCCTCCTCCCCCCCCCTTCCGACCTTCACCTTCTCCCCTAACACTTTCTTCCCTCCCTCCTCCCCCCTCCCACCTTCCGACCTTCACTTTCGCCCTTAATCTCTTTCCCCTCCCCCCTTCCCTCCCTCCTTCTCTCCTCTCCCCCCCTTCCTCTCCCTCTCCCCCCCTCCTCTCCCTCTCCCCCCCTCCTCTCCCTCCCCCTCCCCTCCTCTCCCTCTCCCCCCCCTCCTCTCCCTCTCCCCCCCTCCTCTCTTTCTTCACCCTGTCTCCCAGTCTCCCAATTCTCAGTTATCGATGACGTGGAGCCGAGACCACAGCGCGTGCGATCCGCATCTCTCCCCCGCGCGTATATTTCCTAGCGCGAAGAAATCCGGGGAGAGAGAGAGAGAGAGAGAGAGAGAGAGAGAGAGAGAGAGAGAGAGAGAGAGAGAGAGAGAGAGAGAGAGAGAGAGAGAGAGACAGAGAGAGAGAGAGAGAGAGAGAGAGAGAGAGAGAGAGAGAGAGAGAGAGAGAGAGAGAGAGAGAGAGAGAGAGGAGGGGGGGGGCAGGGAGAGAGAGAGGGGGAGTGGTGAGGAGGGAGGGAGAGAGAGAGAGAGAGAGAGAGAGAGAGAGAGAGAGAGAGAGAGAGAGAGAGAGAGAGAGAGAGAGAGAGAGAGAGAGAGAGAGAGAACAAAAAAGGCGGTAGAAGATATTAGGGCATTTTTTTCGATCTCTGGGTTCGGGGCGGGAGGGTGGGGGGGGGGGGGGTGAGATGTGCGGAGGGGAGGAGGATGATGGAGGGAGGGAGAGGGGAGATGGAGGGAGGGAGGAGGGAGAGGGGAGATGGGAAAAGGGGAGGCGGGAGGGGAGGGGAGATGGGTGGAGGGGGAAGAAGGGGAAATGGAGGGAGGGGCTGAACGAGGATTATGATGTTAGAGATAATGATATCACTAATGGTAGAATAATAAAGATAACATTAATGATAATAACAATGATAATGATAATTATAGTAACAATAATGATAAAAAAACAATGTTGAATGTAGGAATAAGAATGCAAATAACAATGATAATAATAGTAATTACAAAAGTGATAATGATGATGCTGGTAAGAACAAGAAAAAACAATAGTAATAATGATAATGATAATAGAGACACAATTATGACGACGACGATGATGATATCAATAATAATACTAATGATAATGAAAATAATGATGGCAATGATAATGATTATAAGGATAATTATGTTAATAATAGTCTCTCTGTTCTCTACTTATGGTTCCTTACTTGTTCTTTATTTCCCTCGTTCGCAATTAATCTTCTCTCCTCATTAATTTTCCACTCATTCTTTCCCCTTTTCCTTATATTTTTCCCCTTCTTTCTCCCCTCTTGTTTTTGGTCCTCTCCTCTTCCTTATTTATTTGCTTGTGCCTCTTCCCTTCTCTCTTTCACATAGCCATATGTATACCTGCTGAACAAAGGTGGAAACCGGTAAACAGTAATTCACTATTCTCTCTCTCTCTCTCTTCTTTATCTATCTATTTATCTATCTATCTATCCCCCCCCCCTCTCTCTCTCTCTCTCTCTCTCTCTCTCTCTCTCTCTCTCTCTCTCTATATATATATATATATATATA
>NC_091558.1:29738691-29741191 GCF_042767895.1 Penaeus vannamei | reverse complement strand
ACCAACCCAGCCAGAGAACATAAACTAACCCAGCCAAAGACCAAGATAGCCAAAAACCAAGCCAGTCAGAAATCAAGCCAACCAGAGTACAGAAACCAAGCAAGCCAGAAACCAACCCAGCCAGAGAACAGAAACCAACCCAACCAGAGACCAACCCAGCCAGAGAACATAAACCAACCCAACCAGCGACCAACGCAGCCAGAGCCAGAGAACCGAACGAGCCACAGCCCCTACACAGCGAACCCAAGCAAGCCAGACGACCAGACTCTCAAACAAAACTCCAAAGCAAGCCAGTATGAGTCACGCTTGCGATCGGCATTACTACAGCTTGATCGACCGCTCGCAGATCCCGCCAATTAATCCCGCTGTCCAAATCGTGTAAACTTAATCCTGAGCCCCAATCACATCCCGGGGTCGTGGGCCTCCCCCCCTCCCCCTCCCCCTGCCTTCCCCCTTTCCCCCTTTACTTCCCCTCTTTCTCCTCTCTTCTTTGATTCTTTTTTTTTCTCTCTTTCTCCCTTTTACCCCTTTTCTCGTTGTGGGTTCTGCGTCCCCTCTTCCCCCTTTTCCCCTTTCCTTCCCCTCTTTCTCCTCTCTTCTTTGATTCTTTTTTTTTTTGTCTCCTTTTTTCTCTCTTTCTCCCTTTTACCTCTTTTCTCGCTGTGGGTTCTGCGTCCCCTCTTCCCCCTGCCTTCCCCTTTCCCCCTTTACTTCCCCTCTTTCTCCTCTCTTCTTTGATTTTTTTTTATTTGTCTGCTTTTTTTCTCTCTCTTTCTCCCTTTTACCTCTTTTCTCGCTGTGGGTTCTGCGTCCCCTCTTCCCCCTTTCCTTCCCCTCTTTCTCCTCTCTTTGATTCTTTTTCTTTTTTCTTTTTTTCTTGTTTGCCTCCTTTTTTTCTCTTTCTCCCTTTTACCCCTTTTCTGCCGTGGTTTTGCGTCCCCTCTTCCCCCTGCCTTCCCTCTTCCCCCTTCCCTTCCCTCTTTCCACTCTCTTCCCTGATTCTTTTTTTTCTTCATTTCCCCCTTTTCTCGCTGTGTCTCCCTTTTCCTTCCACTTTTTCCCTCTTCTTTCCTGCCTCTTTCTATCCTCTTTCTTGTTACTTCTCTTCTTGTCTTCTTCTTTCTCTTCACTTTTCTTTGTTCTCTTTCTCCCTTTTCCCACTTTTCTCGTTGTTGCTCCTGTGTCTCCCTCCCTCTCCCCTCTTTCGCCTCTCTACCTTGCTTCCTTTTTTCTATCTCCGTTTTATTTGTTCTCTTTCTCTCATCTCCCCCTTTTCGCGCTGTGTCTCCTTTTCCTTTCTTCCCCTCTTTCTCTCTTCTTTCCTTCCTCATTCTCTCCTCTTCCTTGCTTCTTTTCTTCTTTGCTATCTCCCTTTTTCTTTGTTCTATATTTCCTCCTTCCCCTTTATCGCTATGCCTTCCTTCTCCCCATTTTCTCTCCTTCTTGTTTCCCTCTCTCCCTTGCTTTCTTTTTTCTTCTTTTTCATTGCGATGCTTCCCCTTTCTCACACTCTTTACCCACTACTGCTATCGCTCCGTTTCCTCTGTCTCTCTGTCTGTCTCTCTCTCTCTCTCTCTCTCTCTCTCTCTCTCTCTCTCTCTCTCTCTCTCTCTCTCTCTCTCTCTCTCTCTCTCTCTCTCTCTCTCTCTCCCTCCCTCCCTCCCTCCCTCCCTCCCTCCCTTCCTCCTCTTCCTCCCTCTCCTCTCCACTCATCCTCTCTTTCTTTCTTTCTCTCCTCCCTTCTCTCCTACCTCCCTCCATACCCTTTTCCTCCCCTTCCCCCTCCCCTCCCCTGCCTCCCTCTCCCTCTCCCCCTCCCCTCCCCCTCTCCTTCTCCCTCTCCCTTTCCCTCTCTTTCTTCCTCTCCCTCCCTTCTCTCCTACCTCCCTCCATTCCCTTTCCCCCCTTCCCCCTCCCCTCCCCCTGCCTCCCTCTCCCTCCCTCTCCCTCTCCCTCCCCCCTCTCCTCTCCCTCACCCCCTCTTTCTTTCTCTCCCTCTCCTCTCCCCCTCCCCTCCCCTCCCTTCTCTCCCCCTCCTTCTCTCCTCCTCCCTTCTCTCCCTCTCCCTCTCCCCTCTCCCTCTCCCTCCCCTCCCTCCTCCCTCTCCTCTCCCTCCTCCCTCCCTTCTCTCCCTCTCCCCCTCCCCCTCCCCCTCCCCCTCCCCCGCCTCGACCCCCTGGGCAAACGAGGGTCGGCGATGATAAGCGTGCGTTCCAAGTCGCCCATAAGGAAGCGAAGGATCACATATCGCCTCCGAAAAGCCTCGAGGATAAGGTAGGAGGAGGAGGAAGAAGGAGTAGGAGGAAGAAGGAGTAGGAGGAAGAAGGAGTAGGAGGAAGAAGGAGTAGGAGGAAGAAGGAGTAGAAGGAAGAAGGAGTAGGAGGAAGAAGGAGTAGGAGGAGGATTCGAGGCCCACACGCCCGCGAGCACATAGACGCACGTTCGCTCATTCGCTTGCAGGTACTCATGCACATGCATCCAGCAAACATGTGCTGGGTGT
>NC_091558.1:29728691-29731191 GCF_042767895.1 Penaeus vannamei | reverse complement strand
GCTGAATGCAAAAGCAAATTCAGGAATCCAGTTCACGTTCCTCTTCGTCAGACACTCGTGGAACAAAAGAACGATTAGGTAGATACGTGATAAAGAGATGAATAAATGAATGAATAAGTGAAGCAGAAGTTCGTAACTTTTTAATGCAGAAGTGAGAATTATTCTCCGTTTCAGTCTTCCATCTCGTTTTCGAAAAGCGCATTGGAAAGGCGTTAGAACAGCTTTGTCTCAGGCGAAAACCCGTCTTTATATGCACGCTAACTCACGATTTTTAATGGAATCTCCTCGCAGAAAACGGGTCTTTGCAAATCCTGAACGAAGACTCCAAAACGACTCCTTCTCCTCTCCCCCCCCTGGCCTCCCTCTCCCCCCCTGGCCTCCCTCTCCCCCCCTGGCCTCCCTCTCCCCCCCTGGCCTCCCTCTCCCCCCCTGGCCTCCCTCCCAATTGTCCCTACCCTCTCCCTCTCCCTCCCCCTCCCCCTCCCCCTGCCCTCCACCTCCCTCTTCCCCATTGACCCTCCCCTCCCCTCTATCCTCTCTCTCATCCTCTCCCCCTCCCCCTCCCCCAGCCTCTTCCTCTCAAGCAGTGGTACTAAGAAGACGAGGAGGAGAAGGAGGTGGAGTCGGAAGAAGAGAAGGTCGTAAAGATGGAAGAAAGGAAGGAGGTGAAGGTGGAAGAAGAGTATGTGGAAGTAGAGAGGATGGAGGAAAAAGAAGTGGAGGTGCAGAAGAAGGTGGAAGTGGAGGTGGAGAGCAAGAAGGAGGCCATTGCAGGATTGGAAAGAGGAGAAAGGAAAAAAACAAACAAAGGGAAAGACAGATAAGGTAGAAAATAAGGAAGAAGAAGAGGAGAAGCAAGCAAAAAATAAGGACAAGATAGTGAAAAAGAATAAGAGAGAAGCAAATACGAAAAAGGAAAATAAAAACGGTGGGCAGATTAGGAAGAAAACAGACAAACGAAATAATAAACATGCAGAAGAAAAGGAGGAAAAGGGAGAAAGAGAACGAGTAAGAATCGAATGAAAAGAAAGAAAAAGAAAAAAAGAGGCAGTTGAGAAAAATAGGGAAGATAAAGAACAGAACAAAGAAAGAGAAAAAGAACAGAAAATAAGCAAAATGCGAACCAATTGAGGGATAAAGCGAAAGCTGAGGTAAATAAGAAAGAAAATGAACAAGAGAAAAATCACAAGGATGAAAAGAGAAGAGAAGACAGAGGATAGAACAAGAAATAGAATAAGCACACAACGACCGAGGAGAAGGTGGAGGTGTCGGAATAGGAGCCCACCCCCTCACCCCCACCTCACCCCCCATCCCCCTACCTCAATGCGAGAAAACGCATCCTATTGAACATCCCTAAAAAAAAAAAAAAAAAAAAAAAAAAAAATCGTGCAATGGAATAGATTTCGGGTCTGACTCGAAGACCCGGATGAATTGACTCGGCGGGATCTGTGACCTAAGAGATCCGAGACGAAAATTACTTGATTGCCGTAACCTTTTTTCTTTCTTTCTTTCTTTCTTTCTTTTTTTGTGTATGGGAGAGGGGAGAGACGAAGAGGAAAATTGGGAGAAATAACTCAATACTTTTCTTTTTTCTCTCTTTGTTAAATACAAAGTGGAAAGGGCGAACAGGCACAGGAACTAGGGAAGAATAGAGAAAGGAAATAAGGGGACAAGAAGAAGATAGTGAGAAAAGGGAAGAGGAAGAGAGGAGGAGAAAGAAGGAGAGAAGGAGAAAAGAAAGGAAAAAAAGGAAAGTGATTGGTTAAAAGGATACAGGGGGTAGAAGAGACGGAAGAATAGATAGAGAAATGGACAAGAGGAGAGAGACGGATAGAGAAGAGGAGAATAATGGAGGAAGTGGAAGAGAGGAGGAGAAGGAGAGTGGAGCGGGGGGGGAAGGGGTGAAGGGAAGAGTTCGGTCTGAAAGTGACACAGATCTTAAATAGAGCGCCCCATTAATCACTACTGATTGAAATGGGTTCTCTCCTCACGGTCTCTCTTCCCCTCCGCCCTCCCTTCCCTCCGTCCGCCTCCCCCTCCCTCCTTCTCTCTCGCATTCCCTCGCTTCGTCCCTCTCTTCCCTCTCTCTCTTTCTCCTTCACCCTCTTCGTCCCTCCCTTCCCTCCATCCGCCTCCCCCTCCCTCCTTCTCTCTCGCATTCCCTCTCTTCGTCCCTCTCTTCCCTCTCTCTCTTTCTCCTTCTTCCTCTTCGTCCCTCCCTTCCCTCCCTCTCTTTCTCATCCTCCCCCTCTTCCCTCTCTTTCTCATTCCTCTCTTAGGTCCCTCCCCTCCTTCCTTCTCTATCTCATTCCCTCCCTTCATTCTTCCCCCTCCTCCCTCTGTTTCTCATTCCCTCCCTTCGGTCCCTCCTCTCCCTATCTCTCTATCTCATTCCCTCTCTTCATTCTTCCCCCTCCTCCCTCTTTTTCTTATTCCCTTTCCTCGTCCCTCTCCTACTTCTCCTATTTACCATACTCTTCTTTCCTTGCGTCTGTCCCTT
>NC_091558.1:29716191-29723691 GCF_042767895.1 Penaeus vannamei | reverse complement strand
AAAAGAAAGGAAATTAAAATACCCGCAATAACGACAAACATATTGATAGGTAGAAGAAGTAAAGATAGATAGATAGTAGTAGGCATAGAGAAGAGTATGTCTGTAAAGATATTGACTGACATGAACCGTAGGAGAAATAATATACAGACAGAGACGCGCATACACAACGAATTAGATTTATGAGTATGTGTGCGTGTGCGTTTGTGTACGTGAGGTTTTATGAAACGCATTTTTTTCTTTCTTTCTTTCTCTCTTTCTTTCTTTCTTATTTTCTCTCTTTCTTTCTTTCTTTCTTTCTTTCTTTCTCCCTTTTTTTTTATCTTGAACATCGTATACGGGGGATAAACATTTCGCTAAATTAGAAGGAGCTGACAAACAGGTGCTGTCCGAACAATTGTTAGTGATACCGTTACCGTTTTTACCATTATTATTATCTTTGATCAGTGGCAGTGTAGTATCTGTAATCACCATTCTCTAATGATATGGATAACGCCGATAACGAGCCAATTAAATATCATTGTTATCGCAAAATTCAAAGAAAATGATCTCGTCCGCAAAGTTTTCAAATATCACTAACAAAGATAGTCCCCGAGTCTTTAGCGAATTCTTATTGCCTTCTGTCCATCTCTCTCTCTTTATCTATCTACCTGTCTATCTGTTTCTTTGTCTATCTACTTATCTGTCTATGTGTGTGTCTGTTTATCTGTCTGTTTATCTATCTGTCTGTTTATCTGTCTGCCAATTTCTCTATTTGCCTGCCTATATCTATCTGTGTCTTTCATGCTATCTCTCTCTCTCTCTTTCTCTCTCTCTCTCTCTCTCTCTCTCTCTCTCTCTCTCTCTCTCTCTCTCTCTCTCTCTCTCTCTCTCTCTCTCTCTCTCTCTCTCTCTCTCTCGCTCTCTATCTTGCTCTGTCTCGCTCTCTCTCGCTCTCTCTGACTCTCCCTCTGTCTCTCTCTGTCTCTCTCTCTCTCTCTCTCTCTCTCTCTCTCTCTCTTTCTTTCTCTCTCTCCTTCCCTACCTCTCTCCCTCTCTCTCTCCCTCCCTCCCTCCCTCCCTCTTTCACTGTTTACTCATCTCTTCCCTTTACACACCACCCACTCACATACCACAATAACAACAGAACCGTGTGATTTGCCTGCCTATATCCCTCTGTCTCCTTCATGCTATCTCTCTCTCTCTCTCTCTCTCTCTCTCTCTGTCTCTCTCTCTCTCTCTCTCTCTCTCTCTCTCTCTCTCTCTCTCTCTCGCTCTCTCTCTCTCTCTCTCTCTCTCTCTCTCTCTCTCTCTCTCTCTCTCTCTCTCTCTCTCTCTCTCTCTCTCTCTCTCTCTCTCTCTCTCTCTCTCTCTCTCTCTCTCTTTCTCTATCTATCTCTCTCTCTATCTATCTATCTATCTATCTCCTTCCCTCCCTCCTTCACTCTTTCTCCCTCCTCCCTCTCCCACTCTCTCACTCCCTCCCTCTCTCTCCCTCTCTCCCTCCCTCCCTCCTTCCCTCCCTCTCTCCCTGTTTACTCGTCTCTTCCCTTCACCCCCCCGCAACCCACATACCACAATAACAACAGACCCGTGTGCCATCAACCAAGGTGGCTCTCGCTTCCATCTACGGGATTGTAATTTGCCAAATTCCACATCGTCACTCACCTCTCTACGCTACGCCAGTCAAAGCTTTAGTTAGTCGGTACTAAGATTACAGTCTCCTCTCCCCTCTCCTCCCCCCCTCCCTCCTCCCCCTCCCGCCACAAAATGATGGATATGGTAAATGTGATGATTGTTACAGTGGGTATAATGAACGTGATTAATGGTGATACTCATGAGAACATTGATAGTGATGATGATAATTATATCCATGTTGACAAATGTATGAAGGTATGAATGAGAATGAATGTCTTTAGAATACAGGAAACGTATCTTAAGATATATTCGATACCGTATTGTGAAGATATTCATTCTTGTCCATATCTTTCAAGAAGAAACTGATAATAATAATGAGAGTGATAATAATAATAATAATAATAATAATAATAATAATAATATGAAGAAGGAGAAGAAGAACAATAATGATGATAATAATTAAAGGGATAACTAAAATTATAATAATAACAGTAATAACAATAACAGAGAGTAGTTACATATTCACTAATAATATTATTAACTGTTAGCAATAAGTATAGTCCAAATGTAGTGGTATTGGTATTAGTAGTAAGTGTAACAGTATACAAATCGATGTACAGATAAAATCAAAAGTATTTAAAAAAATCACTACAGATGTTGCTCTCGTGTTAGAGTAGAAAAAGTAATAGTTGCAGTAGCATCGATATTTGCAATTTTCTTCCATGCAACGTTGCCAGTACATGATAATGAACAAACTGCTCTACTGTACATCCTTATAATAGCTTTCAAGATATATAAATAAATAGATAGATGTTTATACAGAAGACTAGATAAACAAATAATCAGATAAACAAATAAACAGATAATCAAATAATCAGATAAATGAATAACAAAATGATAACAATAGCGAAATGATACAATGAGAGCTCTCAAATCAGAATACTTCCATGAATGAACTTTGGCGCAGTATCTTGTGAATGCTAATAAATGGCATGAATAATGAATGAGAACAAGAAGAGTTTTACACACTTTGCAAATTAGTACACAACTGATGCCCGAGTGAGAATGGGGATACAGTTTCGTATGATTTCTGGAAAGTGAGAATATATGCTGACTGCACAGCTGAAGATTGCAATTCTTCACAGAAACGTAAGCTCTTAAGGATTTTATTTACAAATTTACACCCGTAATGACAACTATTGTTCTATCCTTTTTTCTTCTATTTTTCTTTCTATTTGCTTCTTATATTTCTCCTAATTCCCATGTGTCATCTGAGTTCGAAAATATAAAGAAATTCTAATAATACAATAAAGAATATGATCCATCGTTATAACAGGTGTTCATGGTAGCGCAGCTGTTCATGCAAAGAGTGGTAATTTTAAGCGTCTCACTGGCAACGAGGATCGCTGTCCTTATCATCCTCTCCACAATAACGAAGATGACGATAAGAGAAACTTTAATGAATGTTGATGATAACAGAAATGATAATGGAGATGCTAATGGTTACTTGCTATTATCTTCTTAGCAATAAGGAATGAAAGTGTACTATTAATCATAGACGATGGTGATTATGATTACACATACACACACACCTGTATATTTTTGAGTGTGAGTATGAGAGAGAGAGAGAGAGAGAGAGAGAGAGAGAGAGAGAGAAGAGAAGAAAGAAGAAACAAGAGACAAGAGAGAGAGAGAGAGGAAAGAAGAGACAAGAGAGAGAGAGAGGTAGAGAGAGAGAGAGAGAGAGAGAGAGAGAGAGAAGAGAGAGCGTGTATGTATATTTGCACACACACACACACACACATATAGCGCATATTTATATATTTGTGTTTACGCAGGTGGGCGGAGGAAGAAATCCGGGGCAGAGGCAGAAAAGGCGAAATGCCATTCTTTTCGCTCCCTGTCCCTTCGCCCGCTTTATTACTTCAATGCCTCGTAATAGGTTTTTGTGTTTATTTACGCAACTCGTTCAGGGCAATTTAAGCACGTTTTGTACCCAATGATTTTCGCTTAATATGAATATGAAACAGAAACGGCTCGCAGAGTTAAACGTCTCCATTAAAGGGGAAAATTCAATCCGAATTATACATGCTAAGTGGCAAAGGAAATTATTATAGCGTTTTTTTCCCCCCGTCTCCTTTCCTAGCTTCATTCCTTTTTTCCACTTCTTCGCCTTGTGCTTCTTCTTTCCTGATTTTTTTCTTCTTTCTGTGATTCCTATTAGTTCTAATTGCTTGTTTTTCTCCCTTTTCTGTTTAAATCTATTCATGTCTCTCCTTTTTTCTGTTTTTTTTTTTCCGTTTCTCTCATTTTTTTGATTTTCCTTTCTTTTATTGCTGCATGTTTCCTATTATTTTCATTCTTTCATCTTGTTCACCATTTTTTTCCTTCTTCTTCTTCTTCATTCCCTCTCCTTTTCCTTTCCTTTTCCTCCTCCTCATCTTCTGTTACCGCATCTCCCGGCGCTCCGAACGTTCCGAATCCTGATTCGAATCCTGATACCCGATACGTGTTTCGGAATGCGGGGACTGACACCTTAATAAACAAACGCTGACTGGGTACGTGAGTCTTGTCTTCTGTCGTGTCTTTAAACCACTGTGTGCGAAGGAATATTCATCGCAAGAGGTTGTATCTGCCGGGGTTCCAAAGCCGCGTAAATAGATGTCAAACGATAGACTGTGAGAATTAGTAAAGTGATATCAAGGGTGTTGCAGCTGGAGTATATCTGTAGTTCTGGGTTTACCTGCATGAATACCGGGAACGTTTAATGCAGTTTCCTGTGCAAATGCCTCCGTATCCTCTGGTCTTTAGTCTCCCATACATTTCCTTTCTCTGTTTCCTCTCCCCCATTCCTTCCTTCCTTCCTGCCTTGCTCAGTGGGCAAGCAGCAATTGCAGTCCTATCAACCTAACTTACTTCAGTGATACTCTGCTGTGAGACCTTCCATTAGTAGACAGAAGGTACCCTAAGGGCCACCTGAGCGGAAATCCAATACTCACCTGTGACACCTTCGCCTCCTATACCATCCCCCTCCCGCCTCCTCTTTCCTCCCTGCAGTCTTCCCCGTTTCCTTACTCCTGTCCTCCTCTGCCCTTCTTTCTTCCTCCTTCTCCTTCTTCCCTCCTCTCCACCCTCCACTCTCTCTCCCGTTTCTTCATCCCCTCAACCCTCCTTCCCCTAATCCCATCCACCCCTCCACCCGTCCGACCCATCCTCTCACCTCCTCCCCCCCTCGTCTCATATCCCCATCACCCACCCCCTCCCTATTCTCCCCCCCCCCCCGTAGCGCATGACCTTAAACGCTAACTGAACCGGAGTACGTGTAAATCCTGGCCCTGTCTCGGCTGCATCCTAAGGCACACTTCGTAAGCTCTGCACCTCATTTGAGCTCAATTTGCAATCTTCTCCTGCCACATTTACCTTCCCGTTTTTATCTTTTGCGTTATTTTATATCCCTTTTTTTCTCCTTCCTTGAGTATTGTCTATGCGTCTCGTTAGCGTTTGCCTTGGAAATCTGTGCGGGTGAAAGCGAGTTTTGTTTGCATCCTTGTTTGTTTTAGTTTTGCTTGGATTTGATTGGACTTTGCTTCGCTTCATGCCGCTTGTCATTCGGTTTGCTTGATTTCATTAATTTTCCTTTGCTTTTTTATTTATATTTTTTATTTATTTTAATTTTTTATTTGCTGTGTGTGTTTGCACCTGCGTGAAGGCAGCAACTAACGTACTCCTTGAGGTTGGATCCTCGTTTGTGTAAGGGGAGGAAGGGCGAGAGAGAAAGAGAGAGAGAGAGAGAGAGAGAGAGAGAGAGAGAGAGAGAGAGAGAGAGAGAGAGAGAGAGAAGAGAGAGATAGAAAGAAAGAGAGAGAGAGAGAGAGAGAGAAAGAGAGCAGAAGGAGAGAGAGAGAAAGAGAGAGAGAGAGAGAGAGAGAAAGAGAGACAGAGAGAGACAGACAGACAGACAGAGACAGAGAGAGACAGACAGACAGACAGACAATCAGACAGACAAGTCCTCCACTCTACTCCAAGCAGACCTCCTCCCTCCCTCTGCACACCTGCTTTAAAGCCCCCTGGCCGAGCAGAAGCCCCATATGCCAGAGATTCTCAGCATGAATCACAGTCCCCCCCCCCTCCCCCAACTCCCGTGACCCCATTGCTCTCAGCTATTCCCACTTTCCCGGTCTTTCTCTCCCCCCTTTATTATCTCTTCTCTTCTCATTTTCCCTTCCTCTCTCTCCCCTCCCCTCTTCACCCTTCTCCTCTTATCCCCATATCTCCCCTACTCCCCCCATTTCTCCTTTCCCCCTTTTCTTATTCCCCCCTGTCCCTTCTCCATCTCGCTCGTTCTATCCTCTCTTCCTTTTCACCCCCTTCCCCTATCTTTCTCTTCCTTCCCTTCCTTCCTTCCCCTATCCTTCTCTTCCTTCCCAAACTCCCAAATCCCCCCTGCTCTTCACCTCATCACTTAACCCCAATATATCCTCTTCCTTCTCTATCCCCTCCTCCTAACCTCTTCCCCATCTTCTCACCCTTCTTTCCTCTCCACCTCCTCTCCTCCCCCTCCTCCCTCCCTTCTCTACCCTTCTCTCTTGGTACACATCCCTCTCCCCTCCCCCTCTCTCCTCTCCCCACCCCCTCCCCCATCTCTCCTCTCCCCACCCTCCCATCTCTCTCCTCTCCCCACCCCCTCCTCCCTCTCTCCTCTCCCCACCCCCTCCCCCTCTCTCTTCTCCCCACACCTTCCCCCTCTTTCCTCTCCCCACACCTCCTCCTCCCTCTCTCCACCCCTACCCCACCCTATACCCCTCCCCCATCCCCTTGGCACCCCCACCTGCTCCCTCCATCATTTCCGTAGCCCCGACAACGCCGTTCGCGTCACGTTCCTCCCATTAGCGTGGTCTTACGAACAAACACCCCTTTTCTGTCCTTTGTTGTGTCATCCCTCCGGAGACATCTTTTTAGCGTCTCGTCCGGAAAAGCGAACTCTTCGGACGAAACTCATACCTAATTATGCCGTTTTTTCGATTTTTTTTTTTCTAAATTTTCGTGTTATTTTTTCCTTTTTTCGATTTTTTCTTGTAAATTTTCGTGTTATATTTTCCTTTTCTTTTCTTTTCTTTTTTCTTTTCCTTGGTATTTTTCGTTCTTTTCATTGTTGATTTTCTTTTTTTCTTACTATTCACTGTGATTTGCTCTCTTTTCATGATTCTATCGATATCCTATTTTCTGGAATTTCTCTTACTTGGTTTTCCTCTCTTTCCGTTTTTGTTTTTATTATTATTATTATTCCCTCTTGTACTGAGTTGTTTCATCGTTTTATTCTCCTTCTCATCTTCTTCTTCTGTTTCTTCTGCTTCTTCTTCTTCGTCTTCTCTTTCTTCTTCTTCTGCTTCTTTTCCTCTTCTACTTCTTCTTCTTCTGCTTCTTCTTCTTCGTCCTCTTCTCTTTATTCTCATTCTTCTTTTTCTGCTTCCTCTTCTCCTTCTCCGTCTTTTTCTTCCACCAAAAATTATCCACATATCCCCTTGTCACACGCATTCTTCTTTGCTGCTATTCCTACGTTATTATCATTTATACCTATTTCCTCCTTTCTCTCAACTTTTATGCTAGGACATGTGCGTATATGAATTCTTTTTGGTGAGGACAAAGAATCTTCTAAGGTTATAATCCTGTTTATAATTATTTTCCTCTGATCCTTTGTTCAAGGACATTTTCTGGGAATAAGAAGCCGGTTGATATAAAGCCATACTAATTAAAAGGGTTGATTAATAAGAGGTAACGGGAATCTGATTTACAAGGATTGTGTAAGTGGATATGCGTGTGTTTATCTCTCCCTCTGTATTCATATCTTATTGTTTCTTTCTATTTCTCTCCTTGTATACGCACACA
>NC_091558.1:29697048-29699548 GCF_042767895.1 Penaeus vannamei | reverse complement strand
AGCCCTCCAGCTCCTGGTCCAGAGCCTCGATGTACTCAAGGATGCCGGACTCGTCCACTCCTGCGCCGGTGAAGTTGGACGCGGGTTCCATTTTGGCCGCAGAGGCGCCGGGCAGTACTACGAAATGGAAAAACTCATGAGAGTAATATCGGGTATTTTTCCCGTTCCTTCAGCTGAGATAAAAGGGAGTTCAGATGGCCAATCTGATAAGAAATGTCATGGAACTCCTTGGACAGCTGGTCAGTTTGGGTCTTGGGACTCCAAATAGGAAATTCAAGTTCGTGAATAAGATTTCACATATTTTCCACCCTCTTTTCTTTGCAAAATATGAGCTGCCAGCTAGACGCATAGAAATGTCCAATTTTTCCTGTCCTCACAGATTTGTATTGTCTGTTTCCTATGAATATCCAAGATGTTATTGCAAATTTTCATGAAACAACCTCGTCTCGGCCAGGAACAGACGTCAGTGCCCTGCTGAGGTCGAGGTTCGTAGGATCTACATCGTACAAGAAAAGCGGAAATCAAAGAAACTGCAGCAAGACACTGGAGATCACTTTCCTATTTCTTTTTCTATGTCTTTCTTTATCTTCTTTTCGCCTTTCTCTCCCGGAAGCACAGAAGCTGGTGCGAACACGAGGCAAGACTTTTTTTTTACTTGATATTGCTATTTTATTTTCGAAGTTACTGTCTACACCCGAGTATTGTTTTTGTTTGTTTTTACGCTATCCCGCTTTTCCTCTGTGTATATTCCTTTCCGCTTCCTGGGGTTGCACGCTCTCCTCAGCCAGACGCCCGAGTTCCCACGCTGGTCATTAATTTCCCACGGCTCCAGCAGCAAGATCCACGACCGCTGCCTCTCCACCCCTAGCACCACCGGCGGCGGCGGCAACGGAAAGTCGTTCGAGAGGAGTTTGCCGAGGTTAAACAGGTCGTATCAGGTCGTAGACGTGAGGCCGACCGGGACTCACTCTCGCAAAAGCAGGTACTAAACCACAGACACTGCCCGAAGTCTTCGTCCTTACCTCCCCGTCTCAAGAATAAAAAAGTATGTTGTCACCTTATTTCTTTCTTTTTCTCTCTCCCCGCACGACTTCTCGCGAGGCTCTAAACGGAGAGATCAGAGCCTCAGCGAATTTTGTTTTCCAGCGAATCTCAGCGGCGTTGGCTCCGCGGCGTCGCTCTCGAAAGCCCGGCGAGACGTTAGAACACTTAACCTTCGTCCTTCGAGTTCTCCGTCACAGCCGTGAGATGGGGAGACCGCTTCTTCGAACTTGGTCCGAAATATGCACATCATTAGCATATAAATAAAGCCGCGAATGGAATGAGAAAAATAGATGTATACGGAATATTAATGATAATATAAAATAATGATACAAAATGAGAAATTCGAATGGTGCAAGAACAGGCGGGTATTTTTGCTCAAGTTTCCACGAACAATGAAGGCCGATCACTTTGACTGTTCTGCGTGCTTCTTGCGGGTTCCATCCTGTGTGGAAGATCCTTCGCCGGAGAAATTCTCTTATTCCTTCTATCTTTCCAAACAATTTGCAAGTCCTTTTTCGTGGGTCAGTGGAAAGAGATTGGTCTATATTTTCTTCTTTTTTTCTGTTTAGTCCATCGCGATTCAACAGAACTGCATCAAACTCATCTTGGCACTCGGTCTCGTCCTCTGACTAGACGGAACGCGTCATGCACCGCCCTTTCGAAGACCCTCATGGCGGTGGTCAGAGTGTTTCCAAACGCGAAAAGAAATGGCAGGTTCGTTCGGGGTTAAAAACAAAACGAAAAAAAAAGAATAAAGGAAAATAAGGGTTTGAAAAAAATAAAGGAAAGAAAATAAAGTAAGGGAACGTAAATATATGAGAACCAAAAATGAATATACGGGAGTTCTCGAACGGTCACCACAACAACAAGGCAACGAGGTAGGAAGGCTTTCGGTCGTGTTCTTCCGTGGGGCGTGCGAGCGGGGGAGGAGGAGGGAGAGAGCTCCTCGCGAACGACACAGGGCGTGGGCGTCGTGGGACAGGGGGCCGAACACGAGGAGGGAAAGGAGCGAGCACGAGGTGGCGACGGCACAACGGGCGAGGAGAATGAGCTCTGAGATAACGAGTCGAGGTGGGACTGAGGTGAGAGCGGAATGAGGTGCGTCCTCCCTCTCCGACTGCGCTGCCGTGACTGGCTACGTGGAGGGGCGGGAGCAACAGATCGCGCACGCCGTGACATACCCTCCTTCCCCCCCTCCCTCCCTCTCCTCCCTCGCCACCCCCTCCTCATCCTCCCCTTGCTTTCTACCCTTTTCTTTCTCTCTCTTCTTCATTTTCTCTCTCCCCCTCTACTCTCCTCGTCCCCTACTTTCCTCCCAAACTATTCCCTTCCCTCCTCTCTCTCCCCCCTTCTCACCACCCTTAGCCCTCTCTCGCACCTCTACCCCCCCCCCCCTGCATCCCCTCTCTCTCTCTCTCTCTCTCTCTCTCTCTCTCTCTCTCTCTCTCTCTCTCTC
>NC_091558.1:29687048-29689548 GCF_042767895.1 Penaeus vannamei | reverse complement strand
GATGGTGATAATGATAATAATTGTGATTATTATTATTATGACTATTAGTATTATCATTGTTATCATCATCATTATTAGTTTTATCAATATCATTATTATCCTTATTTGATGACAACGGGAGTAACGTAGTATTATTCACGAAAACAGAATTACTGCGTCGCTTTAGCCTTTTCATCTGAACACCATTATGTAGAGATTTGTTATTTTTCTCTTGCATTATCTTTATCCCTGTTAATGGTAATAGGATTAGGAACATACGAACAAAAGGAATGTGAGAGAGTTCTCTTTTTCCCTGTAATCTGAAATCTAAAGCGAAATTTCGTTGTCTAAACTTAATCATTTGTTTCGGAATTTAGGATTATTTCCTTATGTTTTTCTTTCTTTCTTTTCTTCTTTTTTTGAACTTATTATTTATTGATAATTGCAACTCGTTTAAAATCCAAGTTCGGCTTGATTGCTTCAAGTCTGGGTGAGATTTCACTGCAGTTTCGCTAACGACGTCGGGGAGACATCGAAGGTGATTCGCAATTGCTTATTAGGTTCCGAGGTCTTTCGTCTGCGCGGCGGCCGCTCGAGGACGCGGGCAGGAAGTAGGCGCGAAGGCATGGCAGACGGTTGATTGAAGGATATGTGTGCGTGTGTGTGTGTGTGTGTGTGTGTGTGTGTGTGTGTGTGTGTGTGTGTGTGTGTGTGTGTGTGTGTGTGTGTGTGTGTGTGTGTGTGTGTGTGTGCGTGTGTGTGTGAGTGTGTGTGTGTGTGTGTGTGTGTGTGTGTGTGTGTGTGTGTGTGTGTGTGTGTGTGTGCGCGTGCCTGCGTGTGTGTTTGTGTGTGTGTGTGTGTGGGTGGGAGGGTGCATAATATTAATATATATATATATATATATATATATATATATATATATACATATATATATATATATATATATGTAAATACATATACAATAATACAATAATCTTTGTATATCATGTGTACTGCAAATGCATATGAATGTACGCCTGTTTATACGTAAGAAGATGTGCAAGTAAAGCAGCTGCGAGCTGAGCCTTCGGAAAACTTCAACCAGGAACACTTTTGTTGATTAAGGAAGTATGAGGAATTTCAATTAACCAAATAAAAAGGGTTGATATTTTCTTTTCAAAAAGCTACAAAACTAACCGAGCTCACGGTGGTCATGGATATTTACGGAATGTATTTATTATTACGTAAATTGCGTGCATCCCTCGCGTCAACATTCTCGAGGAATCAGAATTTAGCACCAAAGAATAGGATGAATTATAAGTACGCGTATTCTATCAACTGAATGTATGTATTATATATATGTATGCACTACTTATGTTTTTTTTGTTTTTGTTTTTTTTTTGTCTTCTATTTTCTTACACTGAAAATTAATCCTTATCAGACAATAAGGTACATGATTGTTTCGCTGTCTGTATCTTTAATATTGTTATTGTTAATATCATCAAGTTGGGTTTGTGCTACCGTCAGAATTAGTATGCTTGTCGCTATTTTTGCAGTGTTTATCATTATAATTTATTTTATCTTTGTATTTTTTTTAGCCATTGCTGTTATCGTTATTGCTATTAACGGTGTTAAAGTAGGTTTCTTCACTGTTATTATTGCTATCATCAACATCACCATTAAGGCCATTATCGATACTAGTATCATAAGTCCTGATATTGATGATGATACCATTAATACCATTTATTCCTACATAAACATTGCTAATTTTGATATCAACTCCATCTCCATTTTATTGATCCCAATAAATCGATATCAATAAAAAACATATCGATACAATAAAAAAAAATTAAAACATGTACAAAACCACACTCTTCTTACCCTTCTTACGTCAAAAAAGGAGTACGACCTTCAGAACCAACGCTATTCAATTATTTCCATGATTTCTAGTATCTCAAAGACTCCAACACCGTCTCGGTCTCATTATGCATGGTAATGTCCTTCAGGTTTGCATGGCAGTTCTCTTGGGATAAGTGTTTTTCTCCCTCCTTGAGTCTCATTTCGGTATTATTAATATTTTCGACATTTTTTCCTCGTTCCCATGTCGCGTTCCAAGGTTGTGTGGCATCATGGAGCCACAAGTGTTTTTCGTGTTGCGGGGACGTTTTCTTTGTTGCGGGGACGCTTTCGCTCGTACCCTGGTGTCTCGCCGGCGCTCTCCTAATTTGGCTGTTTTTATCTCTGACTCCTCTCTCTCTCTTTCTATCTATCTATCTTTCTTTCTCTCTTTCTCTCTCTTTCTCTTTCTCTCTCTCTCTCTCTCTCTCTCTCTCTCTCTCTCTCTCTCTCTCTCTCTCTCTCTCTCTCTCTCTCTCTCTCTCTCTCTCTCGCTCTCTCGCTCTCTCGCTCTCTCGCTCTCTCGCTCTCTCGCTCTCTCGCTCTCTCGCTCTCTCGCTCTCTCGCTTTCTCGCTCTCTCGCTCTCTCTATCTATCTATCTATCTATCTATCTGTCTCGCTTCCCTTTCGCTTTATCTATCCATC
>NC_091558.1:29658103-29663103 GCF_042767895.1 Penaeus vannamei | reverse complement strand
CGTGGCACTCCAGTTGGCACTCTTCCTGCGACACCTGTGCGCACTTGTCACCTGCGCGTGACTTCTATGGTTCCCCCTAAGCCCGTTTTCTTTCCCCTCGTTATGTTTACATTAATGTTGCAGTTGTTGGTTTTACGGATCCCACTTTTAGTTTAGTATTTTAGGTTGCGTTTTTATTTTATTTAAATTCTAAACCCAGTTGTGAACCCTCGAATTAAGTAATCTATATTTCTGATTGAGACGTGACGTTGCATTATTATTTTTTTATCTATATTTCAGTTTTACATCTTTTACTTCCTCTGAAGATATTTTTTTTACAGTTTTATTTAGTTTTTATACATTTTAGAAGACCTAAAGTCTTGATTTGACACTCTTATAATTTAGTCGAGGATCTATCACTCCCATGACGTATTTTTTTATTTTCATTTTTAGCAAGTGTGTTCTTATTTTCCTTAATCCATTTTACTGTTTTGGTATAAGGTATTGTTTATTATTTTCATTACTTTTCATGTTTTATATAATCTCTTAGGTTTTAATTTTTACTGCTTCATCATTTGAATGTTTTATTGATTATTCCTAATCTTTCTTATTTCTGCAATTGGTAAGCTTTTAACATAATTTTTATTAATCATTTGTTTTTATGAATCATGTTATCATTATTGTGTGTTTTATCTGTATTTATTATTATAAATGTATAAAAATGTTTCGTTGTTCCGTGACGTCACGGGTCCTGGAACCTCCAGGACCTCGAACCAATAAACAGTGTCAACTTGGACTTTGTCGCGTTTCATCTCCCTCTCGGCAGCAGGAAAATCTCAGGTTGTACTGATCCCCGTTGTGTTACTTGCCTAGGTACTATTAAAGCTGGACGTGAAACCTTAATAAGCAGTGATAAAGGCAGATAAGGCGTAAATACAGACGAACCCAGTGATGCTCATTTTAACTTTTGTCACGTTTTATTTTTCAAGTTTCCTTTTAATATTTTAAGAGTAATGTTGCAGCAAGTGTTGGTGCTCATTTTTGTTTTGTTTTAACGCAATATTTCCTTTTTTTTAATGTCTGCCTTTCATTTTACGTAGGATTTTATTTTTTTTACCCTACTTTTAATCAACTTTTACTGATTCTACTCTATTCTTACCCTGACTCGTTCTCTTCTCGTCTTCACTTGTTTTCTCACTCATTCTCTCCTCCTCCTCTCCTCGTTCTCTCACTCGTTCTCTCACTCGTTCTCTCGCTCGTTCTCTCGCTCGTTCTCTCGCTCGTTCTCTCACTCGTTCTCTCACTCGTTCTCATACTCGTTCTCATACTCGTTCTCTTACTCGTTCTCTTACTCGTCCTCTTACTCGTCCTCTCGCTCATTCTCTCCTCGTTCTCTCGCTCGTTCTCTCGCTCATTCTCTCCTTGTTCTCTCGTTCATTCTCTCCTTGTTCTCTCGTTCATTCTCTCCTTGTTCTCTCGTTCATTCTCTCCTTGTTCTCTCGTTCATTCTCTCCTTGTTCTCTCGTTCATTCTCTCCTTGTTCTCTCGTTCATTCTCTCCTTGTTCTCTCGTTCATTCTCTCCTTGTTCTCTCGTTCATTCTCTCCTTGTTCTCTCGTTCATTCTCTCCTTGTTCTCTCGTTCATTCTCTCCTTGTTCTCTCGTTCATTCTCTCCTTGTTCTCTCGTTCATTCTCTCCTTGTTCTCTCGTTCATTCTCTCCTCGTTCTCTCGTTCATTCTCTCCTTGTTCTCTCGTTCATTCTCTCCTTGTTCTCTCGTTCATTCTCTCCTTGTTCTCTCGTTCATTCTCTCGCTCATTCTCTCCTCGTTCTCTCGCTCATTCTCTCCTCGTTCTCTCGCTCATTCTCTCCTCGTTCTCTCGCTCATTCTCTCCTCGTTCTCTCGCTCATTCTCTCCTCGTTCTCCTCGCTCATTCTCTCCTCGTTCTCTCGCTCATTCTCTCCTCGTTCTCTCACTCATTCTCTCCTCGTTCTCCTCGTTCATTCTCTCCTCGTTCTCCTCGTTCATTCTCTCCTCGTTCTCCTCGTTCATTCTCTCCTCGTTCTCCTCGTTCATTCTCTCCTCGTTCTCCTCGTTTATTCTCTCCTCGTTCTCCTCGTTTATTCTCTCCTCGTCCTCTCGCTCATTCTCTCCTTGTTCTCTCGCTCATTCTCTCGTTCTATTGCGGAAGGACTCTAGAGAAGGAACAGCAACATCCTAAATAGACTCTCTTCAACATATTTTTTTTTCTATTTTCAAGGGGAGTGAACGGGACCCCTGATCTCACTTGGTCCCTAAGCCTCTCCTGCCTCACGGGAGATAATTCGGGCTCCTCTACATAGATTAGCACCTGGCCCTAGCTAGGTGTATACCTTACAATATATATATATATATATATATATATATATATATATATATATATATATATATATATATATATATATATATATATATATATATATATATATATGTATGTATGTATGTATGTATGTATGTATATATACATATATATATATATATATATATATATATATATATATATATATATATATATATATATATATATATATATATATATATATATATATATATATATATATATATATATATATATATATATATATATATATATATATATATATATATATATATATATATATATATATATATATATATATATATATATATATATATATATATATGTATGTACATATACATATATATATGTATATATGCACACTATGTTATGAATGCATAACTAAAATGTCTCTTGAATATACAAAGCTGGCGAATTTAAAGGCCGCCTCAGTATAAGAACAAGAGCCGCGCTTTGCCATTTGCATATGCATAGTCTGCAAAATGAGGTTCAATGTAATCTGTGATTTCCTATCTTACCCTTAAGCCTAAAAGAAGCCATAGGCCTAGATTGCATATTGTTCATGAAAATAGAAGAAAGCGATAGGATATGAAATGATATTGGAAATTGGAATTAAAATAACAATATAAAGAAAATACAGAACCCATAAAAAAACACAGAAAATAGCAAAAATATAAGAAAAACGAAAAGAATGAAAAGGGGAAAGAAAGCAATCCAGTAATTACGATTATAAGAGGATATAATTCACAATGATAATGTGTGAAATACATGATTGATATTCTCGATCCCTTTAAACCGAGAGAAAGGCTTTATGATTTAGATATTTCCTTTGAGGTCTTATTTATGCTTCCTTATCACAGGTAATGATTTATATAGAACCTTCTAAAAGTTTTATGCATTATTAGGAAATATAGCGTACATATGGACAAAGTACTTAAAAGTAATTTCACTGTTTATCTATAAGGAAAATGAAAAGAAAATCTGAAAAGGACCTTACGCACTTTTTTACCGATAATTACAAAAGATAGAAAGAAAGAAAAAATGCAAAGTTACTTTTAACGAGGATAAGACATGCCCAGAATATCCGAAGGAGACAGGCGGGAAGAAAACAGAGAGAGAGAGAGAGAGAGAGAGAGAGAGAGAGAGAGAGAGAGAGAGAGAGAGAGAGAGAGAGAGAGAGAGAGAGAGAGAGAGGGGGGGAGAGAGAGAGAGAGAGAGAGAGAGAGAGAGAGAGAGAGAGAGAGAGAGAGAGAGAGAGAGAGAGAGAGAGAGAGAGAGAGAGAGAGAGAGAGAGAGAGAGAGAGAGGAGAGAGAGAGAGAGAGAGAGAGAGAGAGAGAGAGAGAGAGAGAGAGAGAGAGAGAGAGAGAGAGAGAGAGAGAGAGAGAGAGAGAGAGAATGAGAGAGAGAGAGAATGAGAGAGAGAGAGAGAGAGAGAGAGAGAGAGAGAGAGAGAGAGAGAGAGAGAGAGAGAGAGAGAGAGAGAGAGAAGAGAGAGAGAAAGAGAGAAAGAGAGAGAGAGAGAGAGAGAATGAGAGAAAATGAGAGATAATGAGAGAATGAGTGAGAGAGAGAGAGAGAAAGAGAGAGAATGGGAGAGAGAGAGAGAGAGAGAGAGAGAGAGAGAGGTGGGGGCAGGCGCAGGAAGGATAAGAGAATAACTTAATGATTTTACTTTCCTCTTCAAAAATATGTCATTTAGTCCCCTTTAATAAAATGGTGATAAATAGTGATGCAGAACGGCACACATCGTCGTGTTACTCTCATTCTTATTATTAACATCATATTTATAATCATAATCATTATCGTTGTCATTATTTTTGTGGTTTTCATAATTATCAGTACCATTCTTATTATTGTGTTTGTTATTAACTTTATTGTTATTAATATCAGTATTTTTCTTTTATCAATACAATTTTATTATCATCAGTATTGTTCTTCTATCAATACTATTATTATCATCATTATTATTGTTACTATTCCCATTATCCCCATTATTATTATTATCATTATTACCATTACTTTCTGCAGGAATAGCAGTAGTAGCAGTACTATCATTACCATTATCGTATTATCATTACTATTATTATCATTGTTATTTTCATTAATACTACTGTCATCATCATCATCGTCATCATAACCATTATCGTCATCGTGATTATTGCTATTATTATTGTCATTATTATCATTATCATTATCATTGCTTTAATATCATTGTCATTATTATTTTTTAAAATCATTATTGTCATTATCATTGTTATTATTGCTATTACTATTAGTATCATTATCATTACCATTACCTTAATACTATTACTATTATTTCTATCATTATTATAATCATTGTTATTTTCATAATGGCTATCATCATCATTTTCATCATCATTATTGCTATTATTATTTTTCTCATCGTCATTATGAGTATTATTGATTTTACTACTATTGCTATTATTGTCATTACTACCATTACCATTATTATTATCATTATTATTTTTATTATTATTCTTAGCACTATTATTAACATTGTCATTATTATCATTGTTAGTATTATCAATTGATTATCATCATTTGATTATCATTATCATTATTACTATATCTCTAAACATCATTTTATAATTTCTATTATTAGTAGCAATAGTATTTATTTCA
>NC_091558.1:29648103-29650603 GCF_042767895.1 Penaeus vannamei | reverse complement strand
ACTGCGGCCTAACCAGCAGTAGGTGTAACCACCTACACTGTTATTGCCACTGCCAGGTCTTCTCACCTCCAAGAGAGCAGCCACCCCAACTCTCAGCCTCCCCAGTTCCCACAATAGTAGTGGCAGACGATCATCCTGACGCAGAGTGGATATTCCAAGCCCCACCCTGACTTCCCGCCTGAGGTTCACCCTCGGGCAGTCATTACAGGTGGACGCCACAACTGCCACGCAAGCGAGACGAGTAGTTCTCATTCCCATCCTGCGTCTCGGCAGTCGCCCTCCCTGCGGGGCCCACAGCCCGCCTCTCTTGCCGGATAGGAGGGGCATTTCCCCTCCCCCCGGCATTACCAATTACATAAGACGTAGCCGATAGGTTACCTCTGGGGGGAGGAGGATTGGAAAGGCCCACCTCTCACGAGCCTCCCATTACCCCTAGGAGGCTTAAGGGCAGGAGTTAGTCCAAGGCCAAAGCGTGTCCACATACCAGTGGGCTATGACCCTACTCCGAGATCCCCCACAGTTTAGCCTGGGACCGCAAGGTACCAGTTTCCATAGGTGGCCACGGGGAGACACTGCAGAAGTCTCGATGATGGAGAGGCTATGCACTGGCAGGGGAGCTTATGCAGAGCTGCTCCCTTTTTCGCACTAGGCTAGCCAGCGGTGGCAGCTGCAAGCGAGAAGGTATGCAAGCACTTAACACTAGGCTACCACACCATCGCTTCACACCACCCTGTGCATGAAGCACCCACCCATTATTATTATCATTATTATTATTATCATTGTTATTGTTATTATCATTATCATTTTCACTATCATTATGATAATCGTTATAATAATTATTAATATTATTACTACATTTACTACTATTATTAATTTTACTCTTATCATCATTGTTTCTATGATCATTGACATCATTAACATTAGAATAGTTGTTGTGATTATTATTATTACGCATTATTATTAGTAGTAGTATTAGTATTAGAATAGATTATTATTATCATCCTTATTATTATCATTACAATTATTATCATTATTATCAACATGATTATCATTATCATTATTATAGTTTTTGTTATCACTATTCTTGTTATTATTTTTATTATAATTAATATCATTATGATTATTATTTCCATTATTACTATTTTCATTGTCAACACAATCCTTCTTGTTATTACTAAATCATCACCATTATCGTTATTACATAAAGAGAATATTTCAATAAAACACTTGCGATCGACGAAAGGGAATAAAGAGGGTGGGAAATGAAACAGCAGATAAAAGAAAGGAATTTTGCCGAGCGAAAACCCGGACACGAAGCCAGGCATGTTCCGTCGCGATCCCTGGGCGCAGACCCAGTCACAACTTTCGAGTGCGTGAGTTTCGTCGTTGCATTAATTCAGCATGTTTCGTCTTTGGCTTTCTTTTCCGTCGCAGATCTTAGAAAAAAAACACACACACACACAAACAAAGAAGTAAAGTAACTTCATGTCGTAAATAACCAACCCGATAGCGGCGTTGTCCAGCGATCGCACAAGGCCAACAAACATCCGCCATAAATATTGCTGGAAGACAGAGGTCGGACCTGCGACTGGATTTCGAATTTTCGAAGCATCTGCTCTCGAGAGGAGCGGGATAGAGTAGTTGTTATGAATGGCTTGTTGTCCTGTAATGCGCCCAATGATTGGTTATTGTCTGTTATGTTTTTTATTTGCCTTCCTTGTTTTCAGTCTGCGATGGAAAGATGTGAAAAAAGTTCTAACAACGAATTCCATGGCGGAAATAAGTTTGTTTACTGGAATATGTTAATTGCATCTTTCTGTAATAAATTCTACATTTTTTCAACCTTATTGCGTACATCTTAAACTGTTGTATATTACTTATGGTATCTACCTTAGCAAACAATTGAATATTAAACTACATCCTGGATAGACTGTTCTTGCACTCTTGGGAACGAGAATAAAAACTTTCTCAAACGCGAAATGTTTCTTTTTCGTTTTTATCAGTTTTTGTTTTTGTTTTGTCACATTTTCTCTTCTTTCCTATTAGATTTCGTCCTCCCTGTAGCATATATAAAAAGCCATTCCTACATATTCCCATGATGGCTTGACTATCTCTACGTGGATGTCATCCTACGCAAGAATTATAAATAACAGCGCCGCCAGCATAGCTACCTACTAGCAAGAAGGCAGATCACGTCATCCTCTCGCCTGTTCACTAGCTATAGGTCAAGCCGGACGACAGTTTGAGGCTGACCTTTGCTTTGACCAAACGTCCTCCTTTCAACCACATCGCCCGCCGGAGCAGCCAATCTTGCATATTTGCAACATCCTTAACCTTTCCGCGTGAACGCTAACCCTCGTGAGAGACGTCTTCCCCTCGACTGAGATCCCAGCAATCTACCTGGCAATAAATGAATTCCGTTCTGCCAGTGCAAGAACTTGATGCCTTTTCATCTCCGCCCTCACCTCTGCACTTTCCCGCATCACCCACTTAATGAAAT
>NC_091558.1:29638103-29640603 GCF_042767895.1 Penaeus vannamei | reverse complement strand
AGACCAAAATTATGCAGATACACACAGTAAATCACATTTATTTATACAAGCTCTTGGCAGGCATTCGAATTTGAATTTCAGATATCAATAGAAAAACGTTATTACAAACTATAAAAACTGCTTCTGTCCTCAGAGCCTCAGGCAAGTCTCGGTGACTGGCGAATATTGTATAAAATGTAGCAAATCAATATCTTGACATATTTCAAGAGTCTTTAAGTACATTTAGCAGCTTGTGAATTACCAGAGTGTAATTTTCCTTACTGTAACTCTATTCCTTCAAGTAACTATCTTTTTTGGCTTTGCATGATAGGCCCATAATAGTTTCTAATGACATAACTGACATGACTTTACATTCAATTCTACTGAAAGCCTTTAAACATCTTATGACAGATATTATGTACCCTACAATAGCTTATTGTAAGAAATATATGCAACGAATATTACTTTCTATAATGATTGCTTTTGTTAATTTGCCAAGCAAGCCAAAGGATAATGCTAATAGAACTCCCTGTTGATTTATTGCTATAGAAAGAATTAGTCCAAGATCTATCTTGCAAGAGTTTTCCAAGTGGTGAGATGTTGGCCACAGGGAATGTTTAATGCAATCCTATTATTAGGTACTTGGTATTTTCTTTTTGATTTATTAAAAGAACTACTGCTTCTGCAAACCTGTTAATTTTAATGTATAATAGATATATTCTCTCATTCGAGTCATGTAGAACCTAGAATAAAGTTTGTTCGTGTTCTAATATCAATTGGTGTTGATTCCATCATAAATGTTGCAATACTGTTGTTAGACGAGATCAAGATACAGACACCATATGAAATTTAAACTTGGTACCTGCACCAGGAGATTTATCAGCAATAATCTATAATAATGACTTTAAAAACGAAAGTTAAATGATGTATGGCAATCGAATTCGTACTTACAATACACTCTATGGAAATTTATGTTTATCTAATTCCGTTATGATAAAAAAGTGTCTACCTTTGTCTCTCAGAGTATTATTTTCGTGTGTGGGTCATATACTCTGAAAACTTTAAGGACAGTGGGTAGTTCCTTATGTCTAAAGATAAGTTGTCAGTCTGTACTGTTCTTTCAGAGCAGAAGACAGACTAATTGTCTTAAAAAACATTGCTTTTGATATTTGCTCCTGTGCATGTATAACAAGGCTAGACCAAAGACTAGGTGTTCCTTACATTAATAATCATTCATTTGAAATATAAAAATTAATATATTTTACACATCCCTAGCATGGTGGATTTTAAAAAAATGGGCCGAGTCTATTTATGAAGACCGACCGGCAATAAGAAACACATATAACCTATGTTTACACATTTTGAGGCCGGACTGTATATGAATCTCTCCTCTCCAGGCCTAAACAGCCCCAAACACAACCGGTATGTATTCTCTTGAAACCTTCAATACAAATACCGTGTACTACGAAAAAAAAAATCATATTAGTTGAGGTAGTCTGTAAATACATGAGGTACGTTCTATGCTATTTATTCCTTTTTAAAAAATCAGACTTGGAAGACCATGTATAGATATTTCATGGTAAGGTCACAGCATTTTTTTAATTGAATAGCGGGCCCGCCGACATTTATTTCCAGGAAAATGAAAAAAAAAATCTCGTATCTTTTTTATTCTAATTTCCCGCCGATAATGTGACGTCGACGTAAGAAACAGCAAAAAATAAATACAAATCAATTTGTCTATCATTCATCGTGTATGGTATCGTTTCTCCCGTCCCCAGAGTAAAAATAAAATAGATTTGGCGGAAATGCCTTACTCTCATGCGTCATGCCATGTCCATTGTCTATCGCTGAGAGGACGGTGATTATTATACTGAGGGTTTGCCGGCACAGTTGACACCGTTTTTCTGAATGAGAGAATTTTGTATTTTTGATGGTTTGTATGGAAAAACGTCATACTATTTACCAATTATTACTCGAGGTATAATATACAAATTAAATACGCACACGCAAAGACATAACACACAAATAAGTTCATAGGGTTATAATGTTCACGACTTACTCTCGCATTTTCATTGTTCATTTAACACTTCACTGTTCATAGTTCACTAATTTCTTACGTTTCAATGTTCATTGTACTTGATACCGCACATACACGATCTTGATTCGCATCTCCATTCTTCATCATGCTTGATCGGCATCATGCTATGTCGGTAGTATAGCAGCCCACAGTTCTAAAAGGATGAAATAAACCGAATACAATTTCTGACCTTTTACTTACCCCGAGGTAGAAATCAATATATTCCATCAACCTGATTCACTTATCCAATATTCAAATTAACCACAAATCATTATGTGTGACATGCCTTATATTTTTAATTGTAACAAATATCAGTAGCCGACGTGACACTACTGTAGTCCACAGCTCGGGACTACCACACTCCTCCGCTTAATTATCGTCACGGCCTCTTAAAGAGAGCTCTCACCTTGCTTAGGCCTACCAAGACAGCTGCCCCATCTCCCT
>NC_091558.1:29618103-29620603 GCF_042767895.1 Penaeus vannamei | reverse complement strand
GTCTCTCATTGCACGAATAAAGGGGTTAAGCGGAGAGCGGGTTTTCCTCTGTACTGGGTAATATAGGGGCTCATTATACCATCATTCGTATATCACAATAGGAGGGGGAGAAAGACAGACAAAAAAAGGTAGAGTGGAGAGAGGGAGGGCAGGGCGATAGGGAGAGAGGAGGAGAAAGAAGAGAGAACGAGAGTTACAGTAGTAGAGAATGCAAACTGGTTTTTGTATAAAAAAAAACATAGTCTCTATAGTAATTTTAGAAAAATAATTCGATATACCTGGGACATACAATGCAAATTGTATTACTGTACTCAGACTTTCAATATGAATAATTCATTTTATTTTTCTATCAAAGGATTAGTGTAATATGATTATAATTATGTTCAATGTAGTATAATTGATAAATCACAGATGACGTATATGCTATACATATGGCGCCACTGGGTGTGAGGCCAAAAATTATCTGATTGAAAATGCCCCTCCATCCCATTTCCCTTTCCCCCCTCCCTCTCCCCCCTCCTCCTGTGCTTCTCCCTCTTTTCCTACCTCTCTTACCTCCTTCCCCTACTGCTTTATGCTTAACATCGCAATCATAATCATATTGCCCTTAAAATTATGATGGATACAATTTACAACTGGGATTGTTAATGACTTCATGGAACTTCCTATGTATATACAGATACCATTATTGATATCATAACCATTTTAATTACAGTCAGAATATTTACGACCATAATCAGTGTTATCAGTGACGGGATATTAAAAGAAGAAAACTTTCTAAACAAGTCTCATGAGCAATTCTTAAACGCATATCCTTTATGAACATTTTTTTTCATAAAGAGGTCTTGAACGCTTCCTGATTAAAAGGGTCATTTGAGCACATTTTCATCGAATAAGACTAAAACCAAGAAACCTTTCCCGATCTTATATAAAGAAGCCTCAAGTACAGAAGTCTTCCAACGAACCGGGCTCTTGATAGAGAAATCTTGAACGAAAAGCCTTCATGAACAGTTATTCCCTCAGTAGAAGTCTCCCAAGAATGAAACCGAACAAAAGGAACGTAGACAGGGAACGCGACTGAATGAACAGGTAATGAATGTTTTGTTGTTGTTCTTGACCAGACCTGCGTCGTCGCTCTGCTGTTCCAAGACCCATTGTGAGAGGAATGATTCTGTTGGAAAGGGAGGACGGCCATTAGGTCTGGAATGCTATAATGGTGATAGCAACAATGGTAATGGCAAGAGCTTTGCTGAGGGTAAATCGTTGTAATAGAGATCATTTTTCTATAGTAATGTTAATATATTATGGATTATAAGTATATATTAGTGGTTATAATATTGATGATAGGTAATAGCAATATTGACTATGATAATGATGATAACTATAATTATTATTACAATGATGAAAGAAGACGATAATATTGATAATGATATTGATGATGATAAGGATTATTATAATGATAGTAATTCTTAATATTATTATACTGAAAATGAGAACGACGATGATAGTGATAGTAGTAATAATGGTGATAATAAGAGCAATTAAAAATAAAAATGTCAATAGTAATAATGATATAAATAACATAAAGATAATGAAGATAAAGGTGAAATTAATATTAATAACAGTAATGATAATTATAATAATAAAGATGAAAATATAATAGTAATCATTATGGTAATAATAATAACAGTGATAGTAATGATAATGATTATGCAATAACAATAACCATAATAATTGATAATGATGATTACAATACTACTACTAATAATAATAATGATGATAACATTGATAATGATGATAAGAATAATATTAATGATGATAATAATGATACTAGTGATGCTAATGATAATATTGATGATATCAATATTGATGATAAGAAAAAGAAGATAAGAATGATGACGATGGTGATGATAATAGCAATGGCGGTGATAAAAGCAATAATAGTAATAATAACAAAGATGATTACAATGATGATAATGATAATGTAATAGTAATAACGATACTGTAATAACCATAATAAGGATGATGACAATGATAATAACAATAATTAGGATTACTTTTTTGGCTGATATAAATAGATGCTGATGATAAAAATGATAATGGTCATTATGATGATGATAAGGATCATAATACGAATAACGATGATAAAAATGCTGATGATAATGATAAGAATAATGATGATGATAGTAATGATAATCATCATGATAAAGATAATAAGAGTAATCAAAATAATGATAGTAAAATAGCAATAATCATAATAATAAAGCTAGTAACAATATGAAATCGAATCCAAAAAAATTCAAGGCCAGCAAGTAACATGGTTTAGGAAAGGTCATAGAAGCGATTGAGCCACAAAGCTGTAAAAAAAAAAAAAAAAAAAAAAAAAAAATCTTTTTCATTTCCTTCTCTCTCTTTCTCTCTTTTATTTTCTGTTGTCTTTTCCACTTCACCGCCGTTCTCCCCCTCCCTTTCTATCTACCTGTCTCTGATGTTATCTCTT
>NC_091558.1:29603103-29605603 GCF_042767895.1 Penaeus vannamei | reverse complement strand
ATTTACCTCTATATAGAACGCTCATTTACGCAAGTCCTCTGTGTGGGCAGGTAGCTGTGTCGCTATATTGGGTGTGACTAAGGCAACGGAGTGAAGTTTGATTTGCTAAATTTCCTTTGTCTTGGTTAGAAATTATGAGAACAGTTTTATCGAGCATAACTAGTTGCATTTTACACCTTTGTTCCTCCACTTTTTGCAGATATTTAAATTTCATTATATCTAGGTGAAGTTTTTTGCTTTTGATATTCCTTCTTTTATTCTCTTTCACCTGACTTTCACCGTCATTCTTGTCTACTTTATGCAGATTTAAATACAGGTTGACATTCAAAAATCCGACCATCAATTATCCGGTTCCTTCAGGTTACCAGCGCTGATTTCGAAGCGCATTTTCAAATTTACCGCGTTGGCTCGCTGTTTGTTTTGATAGCGCTGTACTTCAGGATCAGCCGTTAGGTCTTGTTTGCACGCGCTAACAGGCAATTCTGCTCATTCATTTTCATTTTATAATTTCTTTACTGCTGCATAGTGCCATGATGGATTCAACAAAGAAAAGAGGTAGTGTAAAACATATACATTGTGTGTTGTTGATTGCAGAGAAAGTGGAAACGCTTATTAACCTTGATAGTGGTGTGTCTGTGCGAACCATTAATGAAACCTGCGACATTTCTGAAATATATGACGTTTTTCATTTAGCTTTTAATTTTCTCTCGTTAAAAGACTGTGCGTAGCCATTTTCTGTTAAGTTTATACAGCATATATAATTATTTTTAAAATCCGGCCTTTTCGAAAATCTAGAGGTTCGTAGGTTGCTGGATTGTTTAACGTCAGCCTATGTATTATTCTATATTCATAGGTGTAATTATACGAGTAACTTCCTAACAGAAATATATGCACTTTATTTCATCAACTGAATTTTTCATTATCATTATCACTATTATATTTAGTCAAAATATATGTTTTCACGTGAAAAGTCACATACTCAAATTATCAACTGAATTAATTCTCCTGCACATAATATGGAAATACAATTATGACAAATTTCCATGAGAGAAGCGTCTTTCCCTTCCCTCCAAGCAGTTTCATTTCTCGAAGGGACGGTATCATATTGCCCTTTGATTATCATTAGCAAGGAAATGAACTTGTTATTTGTTCCTTCTCCTTCTACTTCCCCTTTCTCTCTCTCTCTCTCTCTCTCTCTCTCTCTCTCTCTCTCTCTCTCTATCTCTCTCTCTCTCTTTCTCTGTATCTCTATATATATATATATATATATATATATATATATATATATATATATATATATATATATATATGTGTGTGTGTGTGTGTGTGTGTGTGTGTGTGTGTGTGTGTGTGTGTGTGTGTGTGTGTGTATATGTATATTTCTATTTGTCTATCTATATATCTGTCTATCTAAATATGTATGTGTGTGTGTGTGTGTGTGTGTGTGTGTGTGTGTGTGTGTGCACGCGCGTTCAAGCATACATGCTTTGCTTTATAAATCAGTCCGAAAAAAAAGAGTAAGTACCTGGAATACCTCACCTTTTGGCGAATATCAGCTTATATGAATACATTTTCATACGAGAACAACATTTTGTGTTTGATCATGCACTGATGTTTAGCGTCGGCCTCATTATCTGTTTATATTCAACTGCGTTTGCTTTTTCCTTGCTTCTTTGCAAAGGCACGAACTTGAAGACCAAGTGCATAAGGACAGCTTTGCCAAAAATGTGTACATTAGATAATAAGGTATGAGTCTCTATATATTTGCGTACAGAGAGAGAAAGAATAGCTACATACATAGAGGGAAAGGGGGCTTGACAGACAGACAAACATAAATGTTTATATAGGTATGTGATCATATATATATATATATATATATATATATATATATATATATATATATATATATATATATATAAATATATATATACATATATATATATATATATATATGTATGTATGTGTGTATATATATATATATATATATATATATATATATATATATATATATATATATATATATATATATAGAGAGAGAGAGAGAGAGAGAGAGAGAGAGAGAGAGAGAGAGAGAGAGAGAGAGAGAGAGAGAAATGCAAACGGATAGACAGACAGACAAAGACAGATGCAGGCCAAGAGAGAAGGCGGGTGACAGACAAGCAGAGAGGACGAATGAGAAAGACAGAAACCGAAAAGGAGAAATAAGCAAGCGAGGCTCTTAGCACAAAATTACATTTCTAAAATTTATTCATGAATGCAAAAGCTTTATACCTTCAAATGAAATAGAACGTAATTACGAAACATCATTAAAATAATCATGATGCTAAATATGAAAAAAGTTTTCATTAATACTTGGGAATATAAATTGAAATTCAACGTGTGAGAACATAGGGCTGAGACGGACATGTCGGGTGAATAACCCACTGCTTCGTTTGCGGGCGTGCGGGCGTGTGCGTGTGCATGTGTGCGTGCTTGTTTGTTAGTGTGTGCGTGTGCGTTT
>NC_091558.1:29561149-29566149 GCF_042767895.1 Penaeus vannamei | reverse complement strand
CATCGTCATTGGTTTATCATAATTATCATCATTCTAAGGTTAAAGCTTGTTAAAAGTTCTTTGTAAGTAAAGATAAAATGATAAGTATAAAACTAGAAATAGCTCTGATGTGCACTAATAACTAAATGTTATTAGTTCATTTTCCCCACAGATTTGCTGTGCGATGGACAACAAAGAGAACCTTTTGAGCAACTTGAATGATATGGTAAAAGGCCTCCCCAAAGTAGACAGATTAGTGATATGGGGCAGATTTCAATGGCATGTTGGCGAAGGGCATCGGGAGATGAAGAAGTGATGGGGAGATACGAGGAGAGAACGATGAAGTGTAAGAGGACGGAATGTTGAAGGGCAAATGGTAGCGGATTTTGCAAAACGAATGGAAAGGGCTTTGGTGAATACCTATTTCAACAAGAAGGAAAACCAAAGAATAACGTATAAAGACTGGAATGGGATATTAGAAAGTGTAGCTACACAACACTGAATGTTATTGTGTAGGTCTAATTTCAGAACGAGAAAGAAGAGGAGAATGGAAGCAGAACCAAGAAATCAAATGGTGGACGATAAAGAATGAAGACTGCCGTGGAATATAATGGAAACAGATGCAGGAAAATGATAATGGAAACCGCTGTGAAGGTAATAGGAGTGTCATCCGGATACCGAAATAAACAAAAATAAATGAACTTGGTGGTAAAATAAAGATGTTAAAAAATGTATAAAGATAATGAAATCAGTAAAATGAAGTACAAGGAAAGAGGTATCAGCTGCAAAACAGATGGCTTTAAGGAGTTGTACAATCATTTGAACCCAAAGGAAAGAGAGAAAAAATTATACCATCTAGCTAAACACTGAACCCGGGCTTTGAAGGATATGGAAGTTAGAGTGATGAAATATAGAAATGGAGACATACGGATAAGTGAGGAGAGTTTTAAGAAAAGACGAAAGAAGTACTTCGAAAAATTGATAAATGAAGAAAATTTAAAGAAGGTGGTAGAAATTATAAACAGGGATATAGAGCAGATTAACAAAAAAGATGATGTAACGGTAGAATCCTGGAAATGTCTGGGAGAAATGACATTACCAATTTTTAAGAACATGGTGATGTAGAGAACTGAAATAATTGCAGAGGCATAAAGCTATTTAGCCATAGCATGAAGCTTTGGGAAAGAATGACCACGTAAAAATACCACAGATGCGTTGTTTGCATTGAAAATACTAACAGAGAGGGACAGAAGGAATTACGGAAGAATGCGAAAAAGTGCATGACAGAGTGCCAGAGGAGCTAGACTGCTGAGCTCAAGATATTGAGATTTTCTTTGGAAGTGACGATGAATGGTAGAATTAGGAACATTATGTAAGAGGGAAAGCTAAATTGGGAAAAGAAAGAGCGGCAAGACTTATGTGGTTTGGCCATCTTCTGCGGAGTGACGTGTCGTGGATCTGCTGAAAAATATTGAGGAAGGAGTTACCAGGCAAGAGAAAAAAAGGAAGATCAAAAAGAAAGTTGGATGTAATTACAGAAGGCATGCAAGAGGAAGTAACTAAGGAGAAAATAAATTGGAAAACGATTATCTTCTTTGACGACCCTGAAAGGGAGCAGCCAAAAGAAGATTCGTTAGCAACAATAGCGAAGTGATCACTGAATGAACACTCCCGAAGTGCAGTTCTCATGAACAATGTAATCGGTGAATTCTTGACTACAGTAATCTGGGTCTCCCTAGTCTTCCTTGAAAATACTATGGAAGAGTTCCTGACAACATCAACTCCTTTATTACATCAGCCTTGGCTGATGATTTTGACTAATGGGAGGCAGCGAAGGTGAACTCCAGATCACCATTAAACTGGAAAAGCTGCTACAGCCTGTGGAATGGAAGCCAGGTCTGAACAGTGTAAGATCCTAGTCACAGGCTCTAAACTAGGCAAGATACAGGGACAAACATCATGCTGAACAATCAAAAGCTGGAACAAGTGGATGAGAGAGGCAGAACTTTACGGCAGGCTGTGAAGGTAGAACTGAGGTGCTCGAGTACAAGTGCTTCAGGAAAGTGCTATGAATATCATATACGAAGCACAAGACGAGCGAATATGTCAAACAGTAAGTTAATACCCTTGCAAGCAGACAGGAGCCACCCCTAGCGACTGCCAGGCGACGCAAGCTCACTTGGTCGGGACACGAGAGCCGCCAACGCTCCCTAGCCAGGACGAGTCTACGAGCGACGGTCGAAGGCGTATGCTGACGGGGGAAAGATCCCATACGGCCTGGCTGGACATTATTATTATTATTATTATCACTAGAATTATCATTAGTGTTAGTGTTGTTATTATTATTATTACTTTTATTGTTATCATATTCTTTATTATCATTAACATTATTGTCACAATTACTGTAATGGTTATCATAATGTTTATCAGTATTATTATTACTGTTATTATTGTCATGATTATTATTATTATTATTATTATTATTATTATTATTATTATTATTACTTATTATTATTATTATTATTATTATCATTATTATTATTATTATTATTACTTATTATTATTTTTATCATTATTATTATTGGTATTATTATTTCCATCATTATTATTATTATCATTGTAATTGTTATGGTCATTATTACAATCATTGTTTTTAACGTATCCCTTCCCTTCATAAATAGACGGGTGGGCTGATAATGCTTCTTCGATCATAATATTCTGTAAGACGGAACCATAATTTAAGGCTATTTGATCTAATTACATATGCTAACTCATATCCACACTTCTAAGTAAATTTCAGCGATACGATATGTTGATGCATCATGATTGTATGTGTATGGAAAACCAAGTATGTGTATATGTATGTATCCCCGCATACAATATATATTCTTACATGACCTACACACTCGTACAGATCAAGTATTTATTTCCTCTTTGAACATTTAAGTGGATGTTGTGCTTTGAATGGGTCAGCCACGTCTTTCAGGTAATCTATATTGATTGGGTTGGAATCTGAGAAACAAATGCAAATAATATAAATTGATATTGCAATGTTGAAATGTATTGCTTTATGTTTATTATATGTAAATATAGATCTTGCTGGTCACTTCTAATGCAATGACGGAAGGAACGAAAGGGAGTGTTTATCCTCTTCGAGAGGATATCAAGACAATGCTATGCTCCTTTGGCATTGCTCATTTGTTAGCATCAGTAAGAAAACATCACTAAAAGAAAATGTCAACTTTCGTTCAGAGCTGCTGTGTTTCTTAGATTTAGGGCGTTCATTCAAAGTCGTGTTCAGGATACTATTAATAAATCTGTATATGTTAACCTTGTTATATACGTGTGCATGCATGTATGGGAATATGTATATGGAATACTTTTATTAATATAAATGTCTAGATCTTATACTTTTCCCTTTGGTCAATCTGTACCAATCTCATGGCACATCAGTCCACTAACCATCCAACCCGCGATTCACTTTGAACGAAAATAAACGCTAATGCATTCCACGCAAAATATTCACGTCAATCTATTATCAGCGCCTCCTTTGCTGACAAGGCACAACACTAATTACCATCGTCGTTTCTCCGTTTCCACCAATTTATCAGCGATTGCGAACAATCTCCCGCATTTATTACAATCTCCTTGTGACAGGGCTGCGTCAGCCGCTGTTTAACAAATGAAGCTGTCGCCATCCCTTCGTCGTTTAACCTCCCATGATATTGGCATGGCGGCGCTACACTTTGATCCATTGCCAATGCATGCATGTGTCGCGTTTAGATAATAAAGCGTTTTGTTTCCCAGGTGTGCGCGCGTCACGAGGGGAAGAGGGAGCATAAAACGTTAACTGTGGCCGGAAATTTTTTGGCATTTAAAATTTAAAAAGGGTAAAAAATGCGGTTATGTCGCGCTGTCCAGTAATTCGAATGGCGAGAGACGGAGTAAAGAAAGTACAAAGGGAAATAAAAGTTAGTGTAATCTAGGCGGCATCAAAATTTAATTTTCTAGTTTTACAGGGCGAATAAGGAAATGCATGGGTGTGCGAATAAAAGCTTCTCTGCACAGTTCCCGGCAGAGAGAAACGGGTCTCAGACAACATGGGTCGCTTCTGGCTGGCAGGTTACTAATCCCGAGCAGCACTGCCATCAACTGCGACTATTGTATCTGACGCATGATGATTGCTACAGTGCAATGATGCGATTGTGAATAATCTGAATCAAATGGTATCAGCTTTTATATATGAAGGTTTGCAGTTGCTTGAGTTACGTTCACCAAATATGACAACAAACTCTGACGCCACTTGGGAGCAAAAGGTAACAGCCCCATTCGGATTCATAACACGCGTTCGTTTAGACGTTATACAGAAATTGTTTTTCATGAAATGAAAAAAGGAAAAAAAAAAATGTTTAAAATCTTGGTGTTACATGAGTTCTATGAAATTTCAAGACAGAAAACTTATATTATTAAAGTAATAAACATTCTTCTGCCTCCCCATAAAGTGCTGACTTTTTCCCTCCGATTTTTTTCTTTCTACTTTGTAACTTATATTCCATATATGGAAACGCTGCGTATAGAAAGGGCAGGGGTAAGAAAGGCCAGAAAGGTGTGACATCTACGGCACATCATGTATGGTAGAAAGGGAGGAGGAGGCGTATGAAAATTAACATAGCATTACCTCCTTCTGGTGAATGGTATTAGGCTAATATAGAGCAGTAGGGGAAAACAAGAGGCGTCTGAAAGCGAGGTGATAGCAAGGAATAGCTGCAATAATGGAATACAGGTCATGAATATTCGAAAGGAATTAAAGGTATGTATATCTAGACTTCATTTTCAGGCCGAGAAAGGGGAGATAGAGAAGCAGGAAAGCTGAAATAGGAACAGAAGTCGGGGTCCTGGCCGTGGGTCGAGATAGGAGGTGTTAGGAGTTCCACTTGTAAGTTTTCATTTTGGCGTATATCATTTTTTACAATGCTACAATATTACGATAAATTATAGTACAAAACAACCCCTATATATGA
>NC_091558.1:29543649-29546149 GCF_042767895.1 Penaeus vannamei | reverse complement strand
AAGAAGCTCAACTGGCCCCCACCACACTTTACAGCACTTTCAGTTCTACTATGCAGCTTACTTTTAAACCAATGATCTTGGTTGGGATTCCTCACAATCTTAGGAATTCCCAGTGTTTCCCAATACATCGTCTCAAATCCATCCTTGAGCAGCTTACACCTGAACTCACAACGGCGATTGACTCGAAGTGCGAGGATATAGTCTACTGTGGCCTTACCAGGAGTGAATCCAGATTGCTCCAGTCTCTGTTGGGTTAGTAAGTGGTGGGCCCTGATATGTCTTAGAATGATGTGAACAAGAACTTTGCCTGGTATACTGAGCAGTGCGATGCCTCGGCGTTTGCTGTAGTCCCATTGATCCGCTTTTCCCTTCCAGAGAGGAAAGACCACGCCCCTCAACAGGTAAGGGGGAACAGTACCAGTCTGCCAGATGGCAGCCAGGACAGCATGCAAACCCCGTACCATGGGTTCACCACGAGTCTTAACAGTTCAACTGGGATACCGCAGATACCTGCAGCTTTACCAGTCTTCAGCTTGGAGATCGCTATCCTAACTTCAGTTAAGGGTGTTGGATCCTTGCTGATGGATGGATCTGGCTAAAAAATCTCGACAATACCCCAAAGTTAACTGTTGGTGGATCAACCTGGTGCATTTATTCATAACACTCAGCCCAACGCTCTGTCATCCCAACAGGATCTGAGATGAGCTTGCCTACTCTGCAAGACTCCTAATGATTACACACACACACACACACACACACACACACACACACACACACACACACACACACACACATATATATATATATATATATATATATATATATATATATAATTGTCATGATGGAACTTCCAGTCGGTAAGTGGAGGAGTGTATGGAACAGATAAACCAGGCTTATTGGGAAAAGCATCTTTATTTCATCCAGACGTTGTGGGTGTGCTGTTCGTCACCAATTATCAATGGTTAGCAGCAATAATGCAACATAAAACTATGAAGGTTTAAAACATCTCAATATATTATTGAATGGAATCATTTAGTGTTAGAATGAGGCAAAATATATATGATATAAATATGACTTTACGTGTAGCAGCTGCCATACTGATTACATTGGAATCATTCATTCATGCAGATGAACCTAAGGGCATTTCATATAAAATGGGAAGACCACAAGGGAAACCCATGGTTTCCCCAGTGCATGAACATTGCCAACAAAACAACCATAATTTATCAACACATGATGTCAAGGTAATAGATTCATCATCATTTGCTTCTGCCCACTTATTATTATTATTAGAAAGTTTGTGGATTTGGAAAGAACTACCGAAACAATCAATATTCAACTTAATATTCAACTACAATAGTTTACCTTTGTTTTGCATACTCCCACATTTTCTGTACTTTCCGATATTCCAACAGTATTAACAAAAGTAAATAGAAAATTATTAATGACAGGTATTTTCGTGTCGTTCTCAGAGGTGGAGCTTTCATGATGGCACGGGGGTCACCCACCACCACTGTAATTTGATAAGCCACCACGTGTGACCTCCCCCCCCCCCAATGGTCATTGACCCGGTTGGTTCCCTCTTTTGCACCTAGGCCCGGCAGTTGCCTCCCTCCTTCAGTGGACGCAGGTGTTCACTCTATTCTCTCTATTGACACTTACGGCCAAATTAAGGAAACGCCCTCATAAGGAATAGCTGCATGAAAGGACGTCAGACAGCGAGGGCAAATAGGAAAACAAGAGGAGACGCAGAACAGAGCGGGGAGAGACAGGGACAGACCACGGTCTGCGAGCACCGTTCCGCATTCGGTACCAAGGGCACGGGTCTCTTGTGGGATCACACATTTACTTCCCCCAATAAACTCTCCAGCCAAGACCCCTTTCATTCACTTGCTCTATGCCCCAAACTTATTACATCTGTTGGCTAGCAGTGGGCGAACCTCTTTGCCCCAACCTTAGTCCATCTGGTGGCTAGCGGTGGACAAACCTCTATGCCACGACTTCATTACATCTGATGAGCAATGTCAACGATATGCTCAAGGCCGGATGGTTCCCACTTTCACACCTAGGCCCTGCGGCTGCCTCCCTCCTTCAGTGGACGCAGGTGTTCACTCTTCTGTCTCTTTTGACACTTCTACGGCCAAATTAAGGAAACGCCTCACAAGGAATAGCTGCATTAAAGGACGTCTCGTCAGACCGCGGGGCAGACAGGCGAACAGGGACAGGCGAAGGTCTCTCGTCACCGTTCCGCCTTCGGCATTCAGGGCACACACACATTTATAAACATATATGCACATACATATGTGCACGCGATTTTATATATATATATATATATATATATATATATATATATATATATATATATACATATATATATATATATATATATATATATAAATGTATATATATATATATGTATATATATATATATATATATGTATGTATATCTATATCTATCTATCTATCTATCTATCTATCTATCTATCTATATATATATATA
>NC_091558.1:29491149-29493649 GCF_042767895.1 Penaeus vannamei | reverse complement strand
ATTTATAGAGAAATAAATCATTCAGCTCATCAGCAGACAAACATTAAGATATCTAAGGCGGTTAATTAAACAGGAATATCAAAATAAAATCATGCAAATCATACAGAACCCAAAACAAAATGCACTGCATAAATAGTTCATTTCGAAACATGTAATTCGAAACATTATTGAAAACCTACATTAAGTTTAAGAGTGGATGTTGGGGTACATTTATGGAAATAATAGCAATATTAACAATGGTAGTCGTAATAATAGATTTAAGAATTTAAATATTCAGTTTCAATTCCATTTGTTACAATGGATATTCTTTGCTGTGACATACTGTCTATTTTATTTTTCGTCAAAATCTCCTCCCATGTTCAAGGAATGGCCGGGGTTACCATTCACTGGGAACGCGCAGGATCGAACGCAGGTCAACAAGATTCCTAGATCAGCACGTCACCATTGCACTCCGCAGCTGATAATAGTGATGAATGTAAAGTATGAGTAGTAGTGAGGATGGTGATATAGATTATGAGAGTGACGATGATGATGTTACTGGTGATGATAGTAATCATAATGGTTATAAAATATTACTGTTATTGCCATTATCATTATTGTTGTTGGTTTGTTTGTTGTTTATTGTTGCTGTTGTTATCATTATTATCGTTATTATCACTATTGTTTTTATCATCAGCAGCGTCGCCAGCAGCATTGTTATTATTATTATTATTATCATTATTTATATTATCGTCACTGTTATTTCTATTATTATTGATTTTATCAGTATTTCAATTATTATCATTGTTATTATTATTATCATTGTTATCATTATCCTCGTTATCATTATCATTATCATTAATATTATCATTACTTATGTTTTTTTTATCAATTTTCATCGTTGTTATTATCATTGGTAGTATCAGTACTACTAGCAGTAGTATCATTATCAATACCAATATTTTGATTATGATGATCATTATAACAATAACGATAATGGTGACAATAAGAACAAAAGAAAATAGCAAAACAAAGGCACAAACATGAAAACTAATAAGAGTCGGAGAATAACAACAGGTTTCTAATCAGCAGCACTGCCCTTATCACGTCCCTCTCCCCTCTCCCCTCTCCCCTCTCACCCCCTTCCTCTCTCCCCTCTCCTCTCTCCCCTCTCCCCTTCCTTCGTCTCCCTCTACTCTCTCCCTAACTTCGCTTGTTTCCTTTCCTCCCCCTCTCCTTGTTTCCCGTCCCCTCGTCTCCCCTTCCCATTCCCCTCTCCCTATCTTCTCTCCCTTCCCCTCTCCCCCTCCGTTCCTCTCTTTTCCCCTTATCTCCCCTCCCCTCGTCTCCCCATCTCCCCTTCACTATCCCCTCATCTGCTCTCGTCCTAACTCTCCCCCTGCTTCTCTCTCTTCTTCCCTCCTCTCCACTCTACACCTCCCCCCACTCCCCCTCCTCTCCCCTTCCCTCTCCCCTCTTCTGCCACCCTCCCTCCCTATCGACCAAGACCCCTTTCACTTCCTGTCTTCCTCCCTCATTTCCTCCATTCAATCTCACGTCTCCCTCACTTCCTTCCCCTCATTTCACCCCCTCCCTCCATTTCCTTACCCTCCCCCCCCCCAAATAATCATCTCATTCTCCTCACCATCTCCTTCTCTCTCTCTCTCCGATATTCCATGGCCATCAACTCCTCCTCCTCCACCTTCTCCTCTCGCCTTCTTCACCTCTTTTCTTTCTCCCTTACGCCTTCTTCCCTTCCTCCCTTTTTCCTATCCACTATCTGTCTCTTTCTGCCCCTAATTCTTGCTATCTCTTTTGCTTTTTCTCTCTTCTTCTATTTCCTTTCCCTTCTTTTTCCTCTCCCTCACTTTTTCCCCTCAGCTTCCCCACATCACCTCTTCCTTCCCTCATCTCCTTCTCCCTCCCACCCCTTCCCCTAACCTTCTCCCCCATCTTCCCTCCTCTCACCTACCCTCTTTCCTTCCACCCTTTCCCTCCCCTCTTCCCACCCACCCTTTCCCTCTCTTCTACCTTCTTCCCTTCCCACCCTTTCGCCCTTCCTCCTCTCCCCCCCATCCCCTACCCCTCTCTCCCCATCCCCTCCGCCCTCATCAGCCGTAAATGGAACTAAGGAGAGAGCGCTATTATAATGCAAATATCTGGCTTTGTGCGTATATGACTCTCGCGCTGGAAGCTGTGATCGGAATCGTCTCTTAGTGTTATCTGGATCGTTCCCATCGTTTTGTTCTCCTGTTCTTTCCTTGTTATCCTCCGCGTGTTATTCTCCTTTTCTTTATCTCGTTTACTTCTCGTTTTCTCGTCTACTTCGTGCCTGAAGCTGTGTTCGGAATCGTCACTGTGACTCCGGCTTCGGTGCTTTTTTTATTACCATAGGCGATTTGTTTTCTTTTCTTTTATTTTATTTCATCATTCTCATTGTTATTATTATTTTTATTATTATTATTATTATTATTATCATCATCATCATTATCAGTAGTATCATTATTATTATTATTATTAT
>NC_091558.1:29453649-29456149 GCF_042767895.1 Penaeus vannamei | reverse complement strand
TGGCACTTAGTCTAACTCATTAAGAATTTTGATCAACTAACAGTAGTGCCAGTAACCCCTCAGGCTCAAGCATTCTTCACATACTTCTGAAAGTTCAAACGAAATTCCTAAACGACAAAGAGCAGCACCTCTTCCATCACGTGATGAAAGGCTAAATCAGTCTAGACATCTATCTACATCTACATCGGGTGGTCACAGAAGAAGACAAGCGTAATGTGTTCCTCCTGTGAGGTATACCTTTGTCTTAACTGGACAAAGTGGAAACTGCTATACAGAATTTCACTCTTAAGTAAATCTGCATGTGGGTGGTCTTGTCGGCTTTGACATGGCTGTTCTGCTTACAGATCAGTCCTGTGCATGGTATGCATTTACCTGTTTGCTGCTTATGAAGCCTATGCTGTATTGTGCTGGAAGTGCATTTTTTCCTAGGAAAATAAATTTTACATTTACTTGCAGCTTATTACACTTGTGTGCATGATTTACTTTTGATCGTTAGAAGTTGCTTGAAACTCCTCTTATGATCTGCATATTCATCCCCCCTCCTTTTTAGTCCTCTTTCTCTGGGAAAAGATATTTGCAACTCCTTCCTGTATGTTTTTAGTGCATTGTATTGTGCCAGAATGACATTTTCTTATTGATAGTATCTGGTCTAGTCAGAGGGTCTATGCTTTTACTTTGTTTGATGTAAATTACAATAGAGATTATGTTTGGATCATTGTAATCTTCCCTTCCAGAATAAGCCTTTCTGTAGGAAGTAAACATTTTCTATAAAATAAACATTGTAGTAGATATCGTGTATGATTGAACCTCAATTATCTGATCGTATACACTTCCGCGAAGCCTGATGTCAAGAATACTGCACAGTGTGTATCTCAGATACAGTAGAAATGAAAAATGTATGAAGCAAACTCTAAAAGAAAAGCATAATAGCATTATGTTAATTCATGGGTATTAGTGGGATATCTATACACACACACGCGCGCACACACACACACACACACACACACACACACACACACACACACACACACACACACACACACACACACACACACACACACACACATATATATATATATATATATATATATATATATATATATATATATATATATATATATATATATATATATATATATATATATATATATACACATATATATGTATATGCGTATATATACATATATATCTATCAAAATGTGTGTATATATGTATATATATATATATATATATATATATATATATATATATATATATATATATATATATTTATTTATTTATATATATATATATATATATATATAAATATATATTATATATTTGTATTTGTATATGCATATATATATATATATATATATATATATATATATATATATATTTATATGTATATATATATATATATATATATATATATGTACATATATGTGTATATATACACATATTTTTATATATACATATATATATAGAGAGAGAGAGCGAGCGAGATGTGTGCGTGCATGTGCGCACCTATATGTGAGCGGGTGTTTGTTAAAATCTTGTTCTGCAAGCAAAGTTAATGAAGAAAGGTGATCCAGCCAAAGAAAAAAAATCATCTGCTGAAAAACAATGGCCGGAATCATCCGAAGGAGCGAATAAACAGCGCTTGACTTAAGTTCGGAGAGAGAGTCCTCGTGAACCTTAAGAGGGGGGAGATGGGGGTGATTGGGGGAGGGGGAGGGGAAGGGGAGGGGGATTGGTTGAGAGAAGGGGATAGGGGGAAGTGGAGAGGGAGAGGGAATGGCGGGGAGAGTGGTAGGAGGCGGAGGATGAGGGAGTGGGGGGGGGGGGGGAGAACGGCAGGGAATGGGGCATAAGGGGAGAAGAGGTGGGGGGGAGGAAGCAACGTGGAAATCATTTCCAAAGAAAGAAAAGTGGGAGGGAAGAAAGTGGTATGTTGCAAAAATGATATTCGTGCATATTCACATTGCAGTTGAATCGAACGTGATTACTTTATTAATTTCTTTTTGAATTTACTCTCCTTTATTCAATTATAAGTTAAATACCCCTATATATATTTATCTAAATTGCACAAATTATATTCAGCAACATTTATACGAAAAGGAAAAGGAAAGTATCCGATTTTTTTACAAAAAAAAATATATATATATATATAAATATATTTCTCATTATTGCTGTGTTTCGTTATTTAAATGTGGCCTTATGTATGTTTGTGCGTCTGATGATAATGAAAACGATGATAATATAGCAATAATGAGGCTCGGAAGAAAATTTAAGTATTAGGAAAAAAATAATATTTTGATGATAATAATGATAATAAGGCTGATAAAGATAATAATGACTAATAATCAATGATAATTATATGGATGTTATACTAGTAATAATAACGATAATGATAATATCAATAACGATGATGATAGAAGTAGCAATAATAATAACAATGTTATTGATAATACTTATAAAAGTAATAATAATTATTATTATTGTGATGTTTATTATTGTA
>NC_091558.1:29426149-29428649 GCF_042767895.1 Penaeus vannamei | reverse complement strand
TCTTCTTCATTTTCTTGTTTTTCCTCTTCTTTTTCTTACTCCTCATCCTTTATCATCATTGTTATTGCTGTTATCATCCTTATTCTTATCCTTATTGTTGCTGTTATTACTATTCTCTTCCTCCTTATCCCCCTTCACTCCTTCCTCCTTTTCTTTTTCCTCAACATCCTCTTCCCCTTTTTATTTTTTTTACCCCCTTCCTCCCCCCCTTTGTGTTTCTCTCCTCCTCTTTCTCTTTTCCAATATTCTTCTCCATCTAATTCCTGTTTCCTCTCCCTTTCTCTCTCTCTCTATCAATCTATCTGTCTATATATCTGTCCCTTTCTCTCTCTCTCTTTCTCTCTATATATATGTATACATTTCTTTCTTTTTTTATCTCTCTCTCTCTCTCTCTCTCTCTCTCTCTCTCTCTCTTTCTTTCTCCCTCTCTCTCTCTTTCTCCCTCTCTCTCTCTCTCTCGTTTTCTCCCTCTCTCTCTCTTTCTCCCTCTCTCTCTCTCTCTCTCTTGATGAAGGATTTTCATGCCATCATATGTCACGGTGTTACGAGATTTTATACGGTCTTGCCGGAGACATCGTCGGCCTTTTAACGTGCGTGTGACACCATCAAGAAGCGATTAGACAACACATTCTTCTTGGAGGGAGCTGCTTAAGAAGGTAGAACGGGGGCGGGGGTGGAAGGAGGGGGAAGGAGGGGGAAGGGAACAGAAGAAGAGATGTTGAGGGGGGGAGGACGGAGGAGGAGGGGGGGATAGGGGTGGGACAGAAGAAGAGATGCTGAAGGTGGTAGGGCGGGGGGGGGGAAGGGGGAAGGGAATAGGAGATGAGATATTGAGGGAGGTAGGATGGGGGGGGGAGGGGGGAAGGGAACAGAAGAAGAGGTGCTGAGGGAGGTAAGGCAAGGGAGGCGGAGGGGTAAGAAGGAGGTAAGGAGGAAGGTGGAAAGACGTTTAGGGAGGTAGGACAGGGGGAGGGGGGGGTGCAGGAGAGAATAACTGCTTAAGGAGGTAGGGTGAGGGTGAGGGAGAGGGTTAAGAAAAGGAGGGGGGGGGTGGAGGAAGACCATCACAAGAAAGGAGGACGTGGGAGGAAGACAAGGATGGATAGAAACAGAGGATAGGAAGACTTCTGAAGGATTTAGAGTAGGAGGAAATGGAGAAGAGTGAAAGTGGGGGGGGGGGGTTGTGGGAAGGGGAAGGAAAGGGGAGGAAGAGGAGGGGGAAGGAAGCAAAAGATCTGCTGAAGGTGGGAGGGGGGGAGGACGAAGGAGAGGAAAGGACGTGAAAAGGGGGATAGAAGAGCTGCATAAGGGGTGTGGGTGTGGGGGTGGGAATGGGGTGAGTAAGAGAAGAAAAGCTACTGCAGAAGGTAGGGAGGGAATGGGGTATAGGGGGTTTAAAAATGGGTGAAGGGGTGGAAGGGGGACTGAAGGGCTGTGGGGAGGGGGAGGTGGGAAGGGGACAGAGAGAGAGAAAGAGAGAGAGAGAGAGAGAGAGTGAAAGAGAAATGGAGGACAGTTAGGGGACAGAGAGAGAGAGAGAGAAAGGAAGACAGTTAGGAGGGTGATTTGAGGGGAGAGGGAGGGAGGCGAGGCAGGGGGGGGGGGGGGGAATGAGGAAGGGTTGGGAGGATTTATGTGGAGGAGAGGGGCAGAGGGAGGGAGAAGGGGAGACGGGAAGTACAGTGAACCCTCGCTATAACGCGGTTCACCTTTCACGTTCTCGCTGCTTCACGGATTTGCATTGTGCATAGTGTTCTGCATTCTGATTGGCTAAACAGTCTCTCCGCTTCTTCTCTACCTGTGTGTTAATAACGTTACGGTTCACTGTGTACATGTACGTAAAACAGCTTGCCAAATATAAGTATGCAAATTTTCTCTTAAAACTTATGAAGCCTTCAGTTTGTATGGATGATTAAAATTATTATTTTACAGTTCAGTAGTTATTTGTAAAAAAAGCATTTATGCAGTACATTTATTTGTTAAACATGCTTGCGCCAGTAAAAAGGTTTTGTTCTTTGGTTTCAATGTATTGTAGAGTATTTCATTATATAATAATTGTAAAAAAGATAAAGGTTACTACTTCACGGATTTCGCCTATCACGGGTTCTTTTTGGAACGTAACCCCGCGAAAAACGAGGGTTCACTGTATTGGAAGGAGGATAGGGGGAGAGGAGGAGGGGAAACTGTAGCCATCAGAGTACAGGTTCGAAAATCTCCTTTATCTCCTTTTTGACAATTCGTTTTCCTTTCAGTTCTCATAATGGACGAGTAGAAATACCTATCAGATATCCCCGAATCCCCTACGATATATTCATTCATACAACCATATAATAATAATAATAAAAATGTATTTATATAACTGCAACCTTTTCCTTGGGACATTGCAGGCTGAAATGCCGTTCGGATTCATTCATGCTGCTGAGTACTTTTCCTTGCACTCCTTGCCTACGGAAATCTCTCTCCATTTCCTGAAGCCAGCTTAGGGAGGAAAACAGTCGGG
>NC_091558.1:29383649-29386149 GCF_042767895.1 Penaeus vannamei | reverse complement strand
TAGGATAATTCAAGGAGTTATGAACATGTTGTAGCCACTCATAGATGCCATTTAATTTCGGTGATTATCCTGATCCTGATCCTGCGCAGGGTTACTCAGAAGTTATGATTAGATTATTATCAGTTGTCATCATTAGCGTTATCATCATTAGTATCATCATTATGATCAATAATATTGATATCATTATTACCATCGTTATCGTTATCATTATCTTAGATATTACGTTATCATTATCATTGTGATCATAACCATAATCACTATCATTATCATTACTATTATCATTATTATCGTCATCATCATCATCATCATAAATTATTATCATTATTATTATTTACATTATTATTATCAATCATTACTGTTGTTATTATTACTATTATTATCATTACTATTATTTCATTATTATTATTAGGAATACAATTACTACTACTATTCATTAATATTAGTGTTATCAATATTTCTATCATCACATGTTATTATTAATATTACCATGATTATTGTCATCATCTTCATTATCATTACTATCATCATTAGCATCTTAGCATTATTATTATTGCTGTCATCGTTATTGGCATTATTGTTACTCATCATCTCTGTCATTGTTATGAACAGTAATATCAAAAGTATTGATTTTTATATTATTATCATTATCATTATCATTATTGATATTATCATTATCACCATTAATATTATTTGTTATCATTATCATTCTTATTCTTATTACTATTATTATTGTTGTTGTTGTTATTATTATTATTATTACTATCATTATTAATATTATTAGTAGTATCATCATCACCATCATTATTGTTATCATTATCAAAATCATTATCACTGTTATTATAATCATTATTGTTATTATTGTTTTATGATTATTATTATTATTATCATTATTATTATTAAAATCATCATTATCATTACCATCCCCATGGGTATTGTTATCATTATTATTATTAGTAGTAGTAGTAGTGTATACATCATTGTTATTATCATTATTATGAACATCTTTATTATTGATATTATCTTTAATATTATCATTATTATCATTGTTATCATCATTATCAATATCATTTTTATCATTATTATCAATATCGTTATTATCATAACTATTATTATCATCATTATTTTCATTAACAGTATCATTTTATTATCAGTATCGTATTATTACCAGCATAATATAATTGGTATCATCATTATTACCATTATTATCATTATCATTATCAGCATCACTCTTGGTAAGTCCACGATAGACCGCATCCTTGCGCTTCGAGTCATTGTAGAGCGCCGTCGTGAGTTCGGGCGTGGGATGCTTGCAGCCTACATCGACCTCAAGAAGGCGTTCGATACGGTAACTCGGGAATCACTTTGGGAGATCCTGAGACTGAGAGGAATTCCTACGATGATTATTGGACAAGGCTCAATGCTGGTACTGAAACTGCTGTAAAGCCTGTCGAGCTTCTTTCCGGTTAGTTCAGGAGTGAGTGTCCTTGCACCAGCACTTTTCAACACTTGCATGAACTGGATACTGGGCAGAGCTACTATTCAAAGGCATTGTGGAGCAACTCTGGGTAATATCAATGTTACTAACCATGACTTTGCTGATGATGTTATTCTATCTGTCTTTGGACACAGTCGTGGCTCTGAATGCATTTAATAATGAAGTGAGGCCCTTGAGTCTAGAGGTCTCCTAGACCAAGAGCAAGATCCAGGACTTTGGGGACTTGCTAGGAGTACCTGTTTGGTCGGTACATGCTTGCGGCGAGGACACTGAAGTCACAAACAGCTTTACATACCTTGGTAATGCAGTTCATAACTCTGGGCTGCCAGACCAAGAAGTCAGCAGACGGATTGGCCTGGCAGCAGGGGACATGAACTCTCTCGACAGTATTTGGAGATGCCGGTATCTGTACCGAAAGACCAAGCTACGCGTTTTCAAGGCCTGATAATGCCAGTTTTGCTATACGGGAGTGAAACCTGGACATTATCCAGTGTCCTGAAGTCTTGTCTTGATGCCTTTTGTAATAGGTCCTTGTGCCGGATCATAGGGTATGGTTTCCGGGACTACTTGTCCAACCAACGATTGCACCGTGAGACCGGCACAGGACCTGTTATCTGCACAATCCGCGATCGCCAACTCAGGTTATATGGCCACCTGGCTCGCTTTCCTCAGGGTGGTCCTGCCAATTAGGTTGTCTCTGTTCGAGATAACTCTGGGTGGAGGAGACCTGTGGGTCGACCTAGGAAGTCGTGGCTTGGGCAGATCGACCAAACCTGTCATGAAGAGCTTGAGATGGGCCGTGTACCTGCCTGGCGGCTCGCCATATGGGACCCTCGTAAGTATAAACAAAGGGTGGATGTGGCTATGCGCCCCCGTCGGCGTTAGCTCCTGGATGATGAAGATGATTATCAACGCCTCATGCGCAGGCAACAAAGTGCGCGTGATAGCGTCAGACCCAGCCAACCGACGTGGTGCCACACAGCAAGGAGATTCGTGCGGCAAAAC
>NC_091558.1:29376149-29378649 GCF_042767895.1 Penaeus vannamei | reverse complement strand
ATATATATATACATATATAATATATATATATATATATATATATATATATATATATATATATATATATTCACACACACACACACACACACACACACACACACACACACACACACACACACACACACACACATATATATATATATATATATATATATATATATATATATATATATATTCACATATATATAAATATATATGTGTGAGAGAGAGAGAGTTTGTGTGTGTAAATACTTTTAGTTACTTACTTAATTACTTCCTTATTTTTTATCCACTGTATTTACTTTTGATAAAGTATGAATATATTTCTTATCTAATTCGTGTTGATTTAGCATACGAATTTCGTATATCGTTTTTGCTCTCTCTACATTTTTTTTCTTTTCCATTTGTCTTTCTATGCAATTTTCAATATGTCTCTAGTGTCAAAACTTGACATGTGTTATCAGTAAGTTCTTTTTTTTCTCTCTCTCTCTTTCTTTCTTTAAATACATGATTCCCGTGTGCCTGTGTTGAACAAGGCTCTACATATCTAAGTCCTTCCACATTTCTTGACACTTTTTTCAACAAGGAAAATTCTGTTGATCGACTGGGGTACATTGGCATACTGTACAGTTTCTATTGTCTGAGGGAACTTTCCATTTCGCATATCTAAAATTCCATCTTGGTGTTTGTATCGAGGTGATTGTTATAACCTTTTGTAAGAAGACTGTGCTGGCTGCATGAAAAATTATACTGCACGTTTCCAAGAACTTGTTTAGCTTTTTTTTTTTTTTTTTTTTTTGCTTCTTTGTGTGTTTCAGCTTTGATTTTGTGGCTGTAAAGAGTCAGATACATCATAGGTTAGCCAAATTTGGCACTTTGTGACCTTTGTATGTTGTGATATTGCTTGCATACGTGCTTGACGCTCCAGCATATGATTCGTCTTGAATTTTACAATATGACAGTTATTAACACTTTCCTTCAGACTATATATGTGTGTGTGTGTCAGTTTGTGAATGTAAATGTGAGTGTAAGTGTGTGAATGTGTGCGTGTATGTGTGTGTGTGTTTGTGTGTGTGTATGTGTGTGTGTGTGTGTGTGTGTGTGTGTGTGTGTGTGTGTGTGTGTGTGTGTGTGTGTGTGTGTGTGTGTGTGTGTGTGTGTGTGTGTGTGTGTTTGTATGTGTGTGTGCGTGCGAGTGCGTTTGCGCGTGAGTGTGTGTTATATAATCAATTATGTATATATATACATATATATATATATATATATATATATATATATATATATATATATATATATATAAATGGTCTGAAAATGACTTTCTCGTCCCCAGATACGTGCTCCTCTCTCCTTCTAGCCACAATGTCACCGTCCCTTTCAGTCACCTTGTCATTACTTAATAACAAGCTCATTATGCCCCTATTCTATAATCCATAATTTAATACTTTTGTAAAATGTAAGAAGGGCACCTAAACCAGCACATTGATAATGCAGTGCTGACGAATACAGTCGTCATGGCCAGTAACAATATCTTGGATGCTAATGCAACTTCTAATTTAAGACAAATAAGCGGTACTTTAGAGAAGCACTGAATCTAAAATCGTTTTTTTTTTCTTCCTTTTTTTTCCTTTTTTTAACGTTCCTCTCTTACAATATTGTTTGTAACGTAATTCATATTCATTGTTACATTTAAATACAAGATGCTTTTTAAGGGTCATAAAGGTAGTGAATTCAATGTCTATCTTAGATATCTGCAAGACCTACAGACATGGAAAGCAACTTGCACATTCCACTATGCGATTAAGGTATAAATATGCATTTTGCAATGATAATATATGCATTAAGATATTTGCAAGTTGGCACTGCTGATGAGTTTTGAATTAATTTCACAACTGTAAAGTGTTTAACGGGTCTTCTTAAGTCACAACATGTATTGGAAAAGCATATAAATGGCTTAATATCTTTCATCCAGATATATTGACTTTTATACAATATAAAAAACCGTTAAAAACTCTGGTATCCGGCATATATAAATGTATTGCTTTCAGCCATGTGTCACTCAAGTCTTTGTTGTTGTTACTGATTAGCATCTTGTTAATGCTATACTTTACTGATTGGAGAGAATGCTAGTTTCCATTATATTTTAACCTTTTACAGTATATTGTTTGAGACGGAATCATATCTTCCTTTCTCCCTTCATTTGTTGAGAATATTTTTTTTTCAAGGAAAATCAGCGATACCCTTGGCGTAAGTTCTTCTTGTTCATTCCCACATACACTTGAAGATTATCTCACAAGTTAATACAAGATGGATTTGGATGACGATATTCGAGTTGCGAAAAAAAACGTAATGGGGTTCCTCACTGCTGCTGAAGGAGTAGCAATTGAAGCATTAATGCATTTTGGTAACTACTAGAATACCAATGACATCAAGCCTTTAACTAGATTTCTTCCTTCCAGATATCAACTGGAGAAACATAACTATATACAGGACATCTTATCCTACCATGAACGACTGGCCAACT
>NC_091558.1:29356149-29358649 GCF_042767895.1 Penaeus vannamei | reverse complement strand
TTTCTCTTTATTTTAATATATCTTATTTTCTACTTCCAAATAGTTCCAATTATTTCTCTTGTCACATTTTATTTTTATTTATTTATTTTTCACTTTTCTTCGGTCACATAATAAATATCGATCACTTCTCTTAGGTCCCTTGTGTAACTATCATTAATTATCATTCGGAGAAAAAATCTGTCACGCAAAGAAGAAAATATCCTTGTAACATGCTCTATTCAATGACCCGTTCAACAATTCTTTTCATTCGGATGCACGATTCCATACATGCGTCACTGCTTCACGAGGTTTCATTCTCACTTCGACTCGCATACTCACTCACTCCTGGCAGTTGCTTCCCTCACGTTGGCTAATGGTACTAATGTGTGTGTGTGTGTGTATGTGTACACACACACACACACACACACACACACACACACACATATATATATATATATATATATATATATATATATATATATATATATATATATATATATATATATATATATATATATGTATATATACGCACACACATAAATGTGTATTAGTATATATATGTGTGTGTGTGTACATTATATTTATATATATATATATATATATATATATATATATATATATATATATATATATATATATATATATATATATATATATATATATATATATATATATACATATATATATATATGTATATTATATTTTTATTTATTTATTTATTTATTTATTTTATATATATGTATATATATACAATATACATAATATATATTATATATGCATATTTATATACATATATATATGTATACATATGTATATATATGTATATATATTTATATATATTATATATATATATATGTATATATACAAAATACATACATACATATATATATATATATATATATATATATATATATATATATATATATATATATATATATATATATATATATATATATATATATATATTTATATATACATACATATATATATATAATATATATATATATATGTATATGTATATATATACATATATATTTATATATACATATATATATATATTTATATATATATTATATATATATGTGTGTGTGTATGCATATTTATATAAATATATGTAAATACATATATATGTATATATGTATACACACACATACACACACACACACACACACACACACACACACACACACACACACATACACACACACACACACATTAAATACAGCCGCAAGGGAGGCCAGAGGTCAGAGGGCGAGCTCGGCAGTCCGCGCCGGGTCCTGGAGGCACGCGCGCCCATTGAATCACTCTGACGCCATAAATCAACCTTAAATGCCACCCTGGATGCTCTCGGAAAAATAAGTTGAAAGAGAAATTTAAGCATAAATTGGAAGCTCTTCGAAATTTCATTATCATGATCATTATTATTACCATTATAATTGTTCTTCTTATTATTGTTGTTATTATTATTGTTATTCTCATCATTATTATTACCATTATTTCTATTGTCATCATCATCATTGCTGTTGTTACTGTTGATGATAATGTTATTACTCTTGCTGTTATTATTATTATCATTATCATCATTATTGTTATCAATATTATCATTATTGTTATCAATATTATCATTATTGTTATCAATATTATCATTATTGTTATCAATATTATTATCATTGTTATTATCATTATTATTATTACTATTACTATCATTGTCCTTATCATCATCATTATCACTATTAACAACACCATTATCAATACTCTCATCAACTTCATGATCATTTATGTCACCATCTTCAGCATAAACATCAACAACAATAGCAATAGTGAAAATAAACACCACAGTCAAGCCAACGACAACATTATCCCCAACACCACTGCCTTTGTCCAATCCCCAACCCAGGTTTCCCCAACCGTGTCGACGTTGTGTCTGGCAGTGAAAATTCCTGGCTTTGTCTCGCTCCGTCCGGATGGTGTTCCGAATTATTCGAAGCATCGGAGTGTCCTGTCTGTGTGTCATATTTTTTGAAGTCGTGTATACCGGGGAAGGGCCACTGCTTAGCCACTTATTTCTTAGCGGTTGTTTTAGTAATTGGGATATCTGGTTAAATAATCGATTGTATCATTGTGTTTTCAATTGCATATGTTAGTTTGATATATAACGATTTATGTTATATGGCTACGATAAGCTATAATGCCTGTGTATCTAGCATTGTTTTTGTGTCATCTCGTTCTCTTTATTATTTTTATTGTTGTTTATGTTATCATCATTATCTTTATTGTTATCATTATTATTACTATTATCGTCGTTGTTATTGTTGTTATCATCAATATTGCTATAATTATTATACTATATTTATTACCATTATGATTATTATAATAATAATTATTATTGTTTTTGTTATCAGTATAATCATATTCTTCTTTTCATTATTATCATCATTATCATTATTATCATTGTTATTTATCATGATTATTATTATCATCAACATCATTTTTGGCATTATTATTGTGAATATCATTAATA
>NC_091558.1:29328649-29336149 GCF_042767895.1 Penaeus vannamei | reverse complement strand
AAATGTCATCATAACACTAAAATTGTTATACATCCTTTTGGCGGGACACCAATATGACCGCGAGCATGATTCAGATTAAGCAAAACACTTTTCATGACAAATTAGGATTCTGGGATCGGTGCAAAAAGCGCTGAGGCTGCGAAGAAACACAAGGGCCGATGATCATGTGTTGTTGGGGATCGATGCTGTCATGCTTTGTTGAGCTCCCTCTTCTTCCTTCTCTCTATCTCTTTCTTTATTTTTTTCTGTGTATCTCTCTTTCTTTCTTTCTCTCTCTCTCTCTTTCTCTTTCTCTTTCCATCTTTAACAATTTACATCTCTTTCCCTTCTTCCTCTTCTCATTCTCACCTTCCTCTCCCCTTTTCCTATTATCGCCCCTCTTCTAACATCCTTACCTCCCCACCCCTCACCAAAGTGTGTGTGTGTGTGTGTGTGTGTGTGTGTGTGTGTGTGTGTGTGTGTGTGTGTGTGTGTGTGTGTGTGTGTGTGTGTGTGTGTGTGTGTGTGTGTGTGTGTGTGTGTGTGTGTGTGTGTGTATTACAACGAACAACCGTCATGTAACTGTTAAAGGGACATCGACACACTCTATTTGTCTAACGTGCAATATTCTGATGCGTCATCACAGAAGCCGGGATTTTTGTTCTACGGATATTTTGGTACAACATTAATCAAACAAGAATATGACGCTTGTCTAGTATAGTTATTTCAGAGGAATTGCCTACGAAGTGTTGCAACGCACGTGAATGTCCGGTCAACTTGCAAAATTGGTTGAAGAAAAGAGAGAAAATGCATTTTAGTCCTCTTGATCTGTGTCTTCCCATACCTCCGTGTTTTCTTTTCTTTTCATTTCTTTTCATTTGTGTGTTTGTATGGCCGAGCGACGGTGGCCGGTTGGTATGCTGTTTCCCTGCCTGTAGCGTAGGGCCCAGGCGGCCTAATAAAGGACGTGGCAGGTGAATTGCGGTTGATTAAGGCTCGCGAGGATGATGGTGATTGTTGCTTATAAGGAAATAAGGTAAATTCACGAGCATAAACTCTCCAGTTACAAAGACACGCATCGTTATTATTCGTTTCGTTCTATTACCCCTTCGATAACTAGTATATTGCTATTGAATTGATGGTAGGAGAATAAAAATAGCAAAAGGCTTAAGAAAAACGATAAGCCTTTAACTTCTAAAGCTACCTGAGGTCATTAGCGGCCGTAGATCAGACTGTCGCTCCCGGTGAATATCCTCCAACTTTTCCACTTTCGGCCGCCCTGTCCACACGCTGAAAATTCACATCCACTCGCACTATGAATTTTCGAAAATGTCCAAAACGGTACTTAGCTGCGATGCAAATGGATATCCAACTTAAAACAGACGAGATATTTTAAATACCCCTAATGGTGATGTCGCTTAACTGGTGAATCATTTACACGATTGTTCACTGGGCATCTAACTGCTACGTAGCCTCACTGTAACTGCCTAACTCCAGCCGACGTTACATTTCACTCCCGAAAGACGATGAAGGAAATGCTAAACCCACTAAACCATTAGCGATAAATGCCCTTTAATTAATGTCTGATATCTGTACAATTAGTGTGGTGGACGACAGCAGGGGAGGGGTTGCTTCAAGGCTCCCAGCATCCCCACTACCAAGGTTTCATAACATCGTATGTGTTAAATAGTGTAACCCGTGAAAATAAATTATCAATGGACAACAGAACTGCAGCCTCGCGCCAAAGTGCTTGTCATTTGCCCATTCGTTGTGTGGTTATAGGAAGGTTTTCTTGTTTCGGTTGAGTGTACCTTCATTAGCAATAGATGAATTGTACACACACACACACACACACACACACACACACACACACACACACACACACACACACACACACACACACACACACACACACACACACACGCACGCACACACACACACACACACACACACACACACACACACACACACTCTCTCTCTCTCTCTCTCTCTCTCTCTCTCTCTCTCTCACACACACACACACACACACACACACACACACACACACACACACACACACACACACACACACACACTCTCTCTCTCTCTCTCTCTCTCTCTCTCTCTCTCTCTCTCTCTCTCTCTCTCTCTCTCACACACACACACACACACACACACACACACACATATATAATAATAATAACTGCTTTTATTTGTTATTATTATTCTTGTAATTAGCATTATCAATATAAAAATTATCTTATTTTTGTTGTTATTGTTGTTGACATCATCATTAGTATTCTCTTATCATTATGATTACCATCACAATCATAATCAATATCCACCACTATTATCTCCATTATCATCTTATTATCATTATTATAACCATTATCATCACCAGTACTATTACTATAACTACTACTAATACCACCATGCTTATCATCCTTCTTGACATCATTGTTGTAAAAGTTATCATTGATATCGCTGTTACATTTCCTATGATTCTTATCACTATTATCTTTCATCATTACCACAGTCACTCATTATTGCATCCATATCATTACAATTCTATTTTCACTCTCAACTGTTTTGTCATAATGGAAGTTGTGATTATTATCATTATCATTATGATGATGGTGGTGATGATGATGCTGCTGCTGATGATGATGGTGAAGATGATGATGATGATGATGATGATGATGATGATGATGATGATGATGATGATTGATGATGGATGAGGAGGGGGAGGAGGAGGATCATTATCATTATCATCATCTGCAATATCATTATTGTTTTTACTATTAAGGCAATGTGATAATACTAATATGTAAATCAATGCGGTGGCATAATGGACAGATGTAAAAAAATAGACGAAGAATCTGTAAAGTCCATGTTAGAATAGAAACAAAATGAACACGATAATTCAAAATCGACATCAAAATGCTTCACTATAAATCGATCTGAAAACTGACAAGCCATATCCGCCCAGACATCACATCTATGAGTTAAAGAAGACAGCAAAATGAAGCACAGCCTCTGCAGCAGAAGAAACACACAAATCGCATTTTTTCTTCGTCGAAATCGCACCAAAGGGACCTAGACAAAAAAGAGATAACCCAGTGAAAAGGAAAGGTAGTCCAAGGAAATGATATTTCCTCCAAGGAAATGAGGATCACAGATGGATTGCAGACACGAAAAGGGCGAAGAAAGGACGGACATTCTTGCAGATAAAATCGAGGATCTCATGGAAGGGACATTAGTGTGAAGGACGATTTCATGTCCGGATTCAGCCGAGTACTGCGACCCGGCGATGTCTGGCGATGAGGCGGAGAAGTCTTAAGAGAGATTGAATGGTGAATATGAAGAAATATATGAATATTAAATGCACTAAAAAGTCATATACATATTTCAGTTTGTTTATCAAATGACTAAGTGATAAGAAACATCTAGATAAACAATGTTTACAGTACGATTTTGCTTTACATAAGCTAGCCATGCATTAACAAAGGTATATGTTGGCAGTAAAATTATTGATTTGTTTCACATCAGAGAACTTACAAGCTAAAGTCAGTGAGTTAGAAGTACTGCTGAAGGTGTTATCCCATCACTCTTGTGAAATTCCTCAATGAGTGGGTACGCCGTTATATATATCTTTCCCAATATATGAATAAAATAGATGGCTGTAAATTTCATATTCAACACCATCACCATACCTGAGTACGTATTCCCACTATCTATGTTTATTATCCTAATTGTTGAATCATCCAGTTTTATATCTTTCATGCTATACATTTCACTATTTCACTGTTACCGATGCACCATTTGATGGTCTATGTATTATTATTTTTATCGCACGCAAAAAAAAGAAAGAAAAAAAAAAACTTTCTCTGACTATATGTAAACACATGATTTTTTTTTTCTTTTCTTTTTTTTTGCCTCTCTCTCTCTTTCATTTCTTTTATTTTTTGCCACAGTTTCCAATGTCTGCTAATCAGAGCGTGCGGGGAGGCCGGTGTACTTGACCCAGATACTCCGCTACGCTCCTCTGTCTTCATCTTTTCGCTCTACAATACCTCTGGGCGCGCAATGTTCACTCTCCATCTCGGTCGTCCTCAGGCTTTCTCAAATCTCACTGACATGACAACTTCATTCTTTGCACACGAGCGCCGTCCATCCCGCCACTGCACCGGCCTTCCCCTGGGCTCCTTTCAGCCCGTTCAAAGTGCGGTGTGACGAAGGGGATTATATCTCGGTGATTCTGCCAGGTATTTTTGGTCAGCTCCAGGTCTCCATCGCTCTCGACGGTGATGTTTGGTACGTGCTTGGGAAATCCTCCTTGGCTGCTTGCAGTGTCAGTGCTGGATGTTAAGTCAAATCCGGCTCGCTATGGGATTGATATGGCTGCCTCTTCGTCCTCCGCCGTTTTGAAACGTAAATTCCAAGGATCGTCTGATGTCAAGCCCTCTCCGTTGGCGCCGGAATTCGGTCATTTGCTCCTGTTTGCCTCCCTTTTTTTTAATCATTTTCATTATCATTCATTTCTTTTCTTTTGGTCTTGCGATATCTGCTGATGACGATAAACCCATCAACGCAAAGTTTTCATCGCTGTGCATGTAAGCACAACCAAACGTCGATAATTCCATTTCCTTTTCGTTCCCATATCAGCAATGTCCATTCCTTTCAAAAACAAAGTTACTGATAAGTCAACATCCTTGACGTCAAAATGACGTCACGGAAGTGAGGTATTCCCAGACAGCCTTTGGGGCCACCTCGTGGCTGGCCAGGTCGGAGCCGGCAGACCAACCCCAACTTTTCTCTGATTATTTCACTAAGTTCAAAAGTTAAGCGAAAAACTTTTCTTGTTAATTTGATCTTTGGTCTTTATAAACTGCTTAACATTTCACCGTGACTTAGAACTCCATAAAATGCGGAAACTCAGAGATGATAATTCAGTGTTATTGTTTGGTTCCTTGCCGCATGCACACACACACACACAATCACACAGAGAGAGAGAGAGCGTGAGTGAATGAGTGTGTGAGAGAAAGAGAGAGAGAGAGAGCGTGAGTGAATGAGTGTGTGTGAGAGAGAGTGAAAGAGAGAGAGAGAGCGCGTGAGTGAATGAGTGAGAGAGAGAGAGAGACAGAAATGACAGGGAAATGAAGAGAGAGAGAGAGCGTGAGTGAATGAGTGTGTGAGATAGAGATAGAGAGAGAGAGAGCGTGAGTAAATGTGTATGTGTGAGAGAAAGAGAGAGAGCGTGAGTGAATAAATGAGAGAGAGAGAGACAGAGACAGAAAGGAAAGGGAAATGGAGAGAGTGGAAGGATAAAAGGAGACGAGAAAGTAGAGATACAAAAGGTACAAAGACGGAAAAAGAGAAAGACGTACAAGTAGAGAGTCGGAAATTTATGAAGACGGAATACACAAAACACAGAAAATGAGATGCCCAGAGAGAAATAGACATAGACAAAAAGATAACAAAAGAGAGAAAAAAAATCCCCCACAAAAAGAAAAGAAAAAATTCTAAAAAGAAAATATCAAGACAGTGATTCACTCAGCCTTGCCAGGATAATGACAGTGAGGGGAGGAAGAATTGGAGTGGAGAGAAGAGAAAAAAGAGAGAAGTGAGAGGAAGGAGAAGAGAAGAGAGAGCGAGAGGAGGAGGAAGAGAAGAGAGAGAAACCGAGGGGTGGGCGAAGAAACGCAGGAGGAGGGAGGAGACAAGAGAGAGAAACCGAGGAGAGGGCGAAGAGAAGCGAGAGGAAGGAGGAGAGAAGAGAGAGAAGCTTGGGAGAGGGACGAGAAGAATAGAAGAAGGGGGGGGGGGTAGGATAGGAAAGATGATCCGCTGAGTTTATGGGTTCTTGTGTAACTCATAAAAAAGTGAGGGAGGCGGGGACTGACCACTCAAAACATGAGGTACAAGCTGGCCTCGAGAGTGCCCTGAGGAGATCATCTTAAAGCAGCAGTGGGGAGGGTGGGATCTAAAATAAACAAAGTTAATATTAATAGAAAATATGAGTCTCACGTTAAAGGAATTTCTGTGCTACAAGCTTTCTGTGGATGACGGTAATGATAATATTGCGAAGATCATGACAGAAATAATGACGTTAATGATGGTGGTGGTGGGGATCATTATATATAAATGTTAAAATGAATATGAAGATGAAGATAGTAAGTGATTTTGAAATATATTTATAATGATATGAATAACAGAAATAAGGATTGGATAATCCAGTAATAATAATGAGGATAATGAGAATAGTATAGATGATAATGATATCAAGTATAATACCGATGAATAATGATAATAATTAAAATAATGACCTGAGCGGATGAGAGCACGCATTCATGTCTTTCCGCAGCTTCACGCCAGAGGGATAATAACCTTTATTACCAAGCACCAACACTGCAACGTCACCGGAAGTTCCACAGCGTCGGGACACGTCGTAGCCACAGTTCAGGTTCCAGAAAATGCTGCTGAAAATCTGCGCAAAAGTTACGTCACGGCCTATACCTTCCAATTCCACGGTACTATGTTCTCTTTTTTTTTAATCCAGTTCTGTGCTTTTTTATCCTATTACCAAAGTTGATCAGGTTCGTGGGATTTTTGCTGGCATAGCCTTCGAAACCGACGCCAGTCATAGTGTTTACTTTTCTTCTTTTTTCTCTCCACGTCCTTCGTCTTTCATTTTGGAATTTCCTTCATCTTGCTTTTTGTATCCGAAAGACGTCACTCAGACCGTGCCATCAACAAATTCTTGCCACTACGTAATTTCCTTCTTTTTTAGATATCCCCAAATTTTACAGTAACACTAAACATCAACCTAACCATTTTAAAAGACCTCCCTCCCCCCCCTCCCAAAAAAAAAAAAATAATAATAATAATAATAATACTAAATCAATAAATAAATGAAAAAATAAACAAAAATAAATAAATAAATAGCATGAATCCAAAATGCGCTTTACACTACCACTTTAAGGGCTAGGATTGGCAGGGGTTGGCCAGGCCCTTCCCGAGCGTTCCCTGGCCTGAAGCGAGGGGAAAAGTTCACGCTTGGGGCCTCATTTGCTTGGACGCGAAGCCGGGAGACGGGGCTGCGTGAGAGCGCTAATGGCGAGGATCATGAGGAATAGCTGTGGTGTTGATAAGAATCGTCATCATTGTCATTATCATTGCTGTTGTTATTATGGTTGTAGTTGTTATTTATGTTATTGACATTTTATTATTATTATTATAATTGTTTTTTATTATTATTGTTATAATTATTTTTTATTATATTATCATCATTGTTATTGTTATTATCATTAAGAATATCATAAATGTTATTATGATTTTTATTATACTATAGTTTTTTGTTGCTGTTATTATCGTTATTAGTTGTAGTAACACTATCATTGTTATTATCATTCTTATTGTTATTATTCTTATCATTATTATTATTATTATTGTTATTAATACTATTATTATTATTATTATTAATGCTATTATTATTATCATCATTATCATCATCATTTTCAATTATTTCTTTATTGTTATTAT
>NC_091558.1:29311149-29313649 GCF_042767895.1 Penaeus vannamei | reverse complement strand
TTGATGACCTTTGTCCATCTGGGCGCACCCAGAATGATGCTGGCAGATTCATTTTGTATTGTTTCCAGTTTTTCTTTCAATGTTGTGCTGGGAGCAATGAGAGCGACAGATGCATAATCAATATTAGGACGGATAGCATGTACATAGAAAGATCTTAGTACTTTGTGTTCTGCTCCTATGTGTCTTCCTGTCATGACTTTCATGACTGAGAGTCTTTCCTTGGTTCGGTCAAGCAGGTATTGGATCTCCTTTTTGTGTGTCCTATCCATACACCAAGGTATAGGTAGTCCTTTACCCATTCCAGATCCATACCCTGAACAGTGATTTTATTTGTTTTGTTTCTGACATTAGTTATCAGAGCCATGGCTTTGGATTTTGCTGACGATATTTTTAGACCCGTCCTACAACACTCTTCAGACACCAGGTTCAGACAATGCTAAGCTCTAGTTAGGCAGTGATTGCTAGAGGCTATGATTGCCAGGTCATCAGCATAGGAGATGATCTTGCATCCCTCTGGCAGGTGAATGTCGAGTATGTTGGACATGAAGGTGTTGAAAACGGCTGGACTGAGAACCCCTCCCTGAGGAGTTCCATTTTCAAGTGTAATGTACTGTGAGAGGTGGCCTTGAAATCTGACATTTGCTGACCTATTTTTAAAATAGTCAGCTATCCAGGCCAAGAGTCTGCCTTTGACTCCTTTGTGGATTAGGGTCTCCTGAATGACAAGGGGGCTTGCCAATTCAAAAGCCTTCTCCAGGTCTAGGAAGACAACCACAGTGGGTGAGGTGTATATTATTCTTAGGAGTGTGGAAATGCTGTGTGCTGTGCTCTTACCCCTTGTGAACCCGTGCAGGTGTTCATGAGGGGGTCCCGTCTTCCATCGGAGCCTGTTGAGTACCATCTTCTCAGCTGTTTTCCCCTACAGCTAAAAAGAGAGATGGGACGGTACTTGCCAGGCTCCTTTGGTTTAGGGATGGGAACTATTGTGGCTTGTTTCCAGCTCTGGGGCACCGTGGCGGTTTGCCAAGATTTGTTGATGAGCTGTAAGAATGCAAGCTCTCCTGCCAGACCTAAATGCGAAATGATAGGATGGGAGATCCCATCAGATCTCGGTGCTGATCCATAGTTGTTTTTGTATGACTTTCTTAGTTCTTTAAGAGAGAACAAGGTCTAGGACTCCTCCCTTCACATGCGTTGGTTCTTGGGTGTTGAGAAAAGCGATCTCTGGGAATGTGTCAAGCACTTCTGCTATATGAATGCCTGTCGCGTTCGGCCTTTTGCGGGGATTCAGCATGGATATGTGTGCATTGAAGTCTCCCCCTATGATCACTCAGTCTTGTGCTGCAGTAGACTTGATTTAGATCTAAGCTCTCACATAATGGTTTGCTATATACATTATATATTTTTAGAGGACCCCCAGGCAGATGTATCTCAACAGCAAGAGATTCAACGCCATCTCCACAGTGCGGCGAATTGGCTATTAAGGAGCACGGGATTGCTTCTTTTACCAGGGTCATCAGGCCTCTAGCACCATCTAGGTTTGGAGTGGCGAAGACGTGATAGCCTGAGAAGTGCACAGATCCCATAGTCAGTGTCTCCTGGAGCATAACGACGTCAATGCTCCTTGCTCGTACTATTGACTGGAGAAAGGAGTTCTTATTTTTATAGCGACAGCTATTCCATTGCAGAATGCTTAGTTTGTGTGCCATGATGGTTACTCAGAGTCACACTTCATATTCGTCTCCACCTTCAAAAGCCCCAGTGCTGGTGACATCTGATATAAATAGATCCTCGTTGATTGAAGATCGTATAGCTTCATCTAAGTTTGACTCTGGTTAAGGGTCTACCGGGAGGAGTAGAGCCTAGATTAGAAGTGCCACCTCGAGTCAAGGGATCAGACCTTGGCTGTACAGACTGTAGTGAGGGCATCTGCTGCACAGTTTGTCTGTCCTGACAGACTAGCTGGGGATTCGCGTGTTGCTTCTCCCGAAGCTAGCCTGCCATTCGAGGATTTAGGGAGGGGAGTGCGGCTCTGTTTCGGTTTGGAGGCTTCGAGCTTCCTTCCCTTCAGTGCTGCGACAATTTGGGTCATAGCCGTCATGGCGACCTGGACTGCCTTCTCCACCTCCTCAATGGTTCTCCCCAAGGCTGTTGCTACTGCAGAAACTACAGCACTCAGCAGTAGACGAGATTGTCATCTACTGGGGGTGGGGGGACCTTTGCCGTGGCCCTTGAACCTCTTTTCCTTAGGATCTTTTTCTTTTTCTTGCCACTAGCAAGCCTGGGGAATTCCTCTTGATTGGAGGTATCCGGATTTGGCTGGGGAGGTGACTCCTTCCTCTTATGAGGTCGGGGGTCTTTTCCCTTTTATTCTGTCCCCAGACATGGGTGCCTGGGGGCGCTGGGATATAATCAGGACGCTTTTTGGCTTGTTCGTTTTTTGATGACTGCCTGTTTCCTGGCAGAGCAAGCCAGGCTCTAGGCATGATACCTCTTGGCA
>NC_091558.1:29288649-29298649 GCF_042767895.1 Penaeus vannamei | reverse complement strand
ACCTTAATAATCGATTTTTCTGATAATTTTCCACCCGTAATAAATAGCTTAAGATTGGGTTTTTCTCGCAGCAATGGTCTTTTCAGGAGCAAATATGACTTGCCATCGTTTACCCCATAAGGAAATGTCTACCAATCGTTGCTGGACAAGATGTTGAACTTCTGCCCTTTCACCCTGGTTAAAAGTGAAATGGAGAGTGCAGTCGTCAGCCTTTGCTTCGGGGATAAACTATATGTTCCAGAGCAATAGCCTCAGGACACTTCCTTGGGGAACACCAGTATCTATAGCCAGTTCTTGAGACTAAATGCCATTAAGAACCTCGTGGAGATATCGCCCAGTAAGGTAGTTGTTGAGGAGGCTGGTGACTTTGCCCTAATCCCGTAGACCAGCAGCTTTTCCAGCGGTTTTCAAACGCACCTGGAATAGCAAGTGTTACGACAGGTGGAAAGGTGACCATCCAGTGCTTGGTTCCATGTTGAAAATAGTGTCAAAAGAAGATCAGCAGCTGAACATCCCTGCCTAAATCCGCATTGCCTCTCGTTTAAGAGCCCATGTTTGGTAAGGAAGCCCATCATTTAGTCAGCAATGAGTGCTTCCATGATTTTACCAATGTTAGAGAGAGGTGACACAGGTCGGTAATTCCCTACGTCACTTCAACTCTTCTTTTATTGCACAGGTACCACCTGTGCTTTTGTCCAGAGTGTTGGCGAGCTGATCAGGACACCTTTTAAAAATGTGTATGCTAATATGATCAGAACTTATTGTCTTTGTGGGATCATGTTTTTTAGGTGATTGTACACCATGCTCATATCATGATGAGTTCTTGGTGTGGTTACTTCTCAAAGTAGTTGGTGGATTGCGCCTGGGTTCACGCACTTGCATCTTGCTGGCAACATGTTCTGCCAATAGATTAACCTTGACCTTGGTTTTAACTACAAGGTAGCCATCATGCCCATTAATGGAGGCACTGAAATATTGGGTATGACTCCTTGCGCACCATACTTTTGATCCAATTTTCCCATGTTGCAACTTCTTCCTCATATCTTCTTCCTACTTTTTAAATGCCTAGTGTTGAACCTTTTTCGTGTTTTTGCAAGCTTCACGATGTTGTTGCTAGTTCCGGGATGTGGGATGTTTTTTGTACTGCTTTCAGGCATTATATTCAGCAAATGATGTTTATTTATCTATCTATTTATCTCTTTTTGTCTTATTCTCTCTGTCTGTCTTTTTTCTTTAAATTTTCTCTCTCTCTGTTTTTTTTCTCTCTCTTTCTTTTTCTTTTTAATTCTCTCTCTCTCTCTCTCTCTCTCTCTCTCTCTCTCTCTCTCTCTCTCTCTCTCTCTCTCTCTCTCTCTCTCTCTCTCTCTCTCTCTCTCTCTCTCTCTCTCTCTCTCCCTCTCTCTCTCTCTCTCTCTCTCTCTCTCTCTCTCTCTCTCTCTCTCTCTCTCTCTCTCTCTCTCTCACTCACTCTCACTCATTCACTCTCTCTCTCTCTCTATCCCTCTCTCTCTCTATCCCTCTCTCTCTCTATCCCTCTCTCTTTCCCTCACTCTCACTCACTCACTCATTCACCCTCTCTCTCTCTCTCGCTCTCTCTCTCGTTCTCTCTCTCTGTGTCTCTCTCTCACTCATTCACTCTCTCTCTCTCACACACACACTCTCTCCTTCCCTCCCTCACTCCCTCCGTTCCCCTCCCTCCTCATTTGTACTTTATAAGATTTTCCAAACTGTTTTGTCTAATGAAGAAATTATGACCCCGCCCCCGGTCTTCCCCTCCCGTACCCCCCTCCCCCCGACCCCCGTTTCCACTAACTCAGATTTAACTCTATGTAACTTTTGATGAAAAATATATGTAAATTTTTTTCCTGAATACATTACAATTCAAAACTTTAAGAATCCAAGACCCCTCCCCCTCCCCCCCCATTTCCACTTTTACCCTCCCTGACCCCCTCCCTTGCTACCCCCCCCCCCATTATGCGCCTTCATTCTCTGTTCTTAATTACTCTCAATTTTAGCAATTATCTCCTTAATGCTTGAAAATCTTGAAATAGAGAGATGAAACGAATGGATGTTATGTCTTTATTTTCAGTATGTAATCATTAATGGATGAGTGACGTGTGTGTATATATGTTTTCCATGCTGTGTGTATGTTTGTGTGTGTGTGTGTGTTTGTGTGTGTGTGTGTGAGGGTATGAGTAAGTGGGTTTATAAAGTTCCATATCTATATATTTAAGCGAGTAAACAGATAAATATGTTAGTCATATGGCTTACATTTACATTTCTTTGTTTTCATTATCATCATCGTCATTTTGAACGGAAAGAGTGTTCTATCTATTACCATATTTATCACTATGAATTTTGTAATCATGATGATAATGATTGTTATCATTATGGCAGTTACTATTATCATTATTATCGTCATTACATTAAAATCATTGTTATCGTTATTATTTTTGCTACTGACTATCATTATCATAAATATTATCATCTGTATCTTATTATTAGAAAAACCATTGTTGTTATCATTATTGCTATACTATCATTTTCATGATTCCTATTATCGTTATCGCTATTATCATCATTACTATTACCTTTCTTATTATCATCATCATCATCATTAATATCGTTGTTGCGGAATTTATTGCTGTCGTCACCATCCTCACATTTTTTTTTTTTTTACTGCTAATATCATTATCATCCATTCCCTCTCCATTCCATTTCCCTTGCCCCTCCTCCTTCCCTCCCTCCCTGGCTCCACCTCCTTCATTCCCTCCCTCCTCCCTGCCCCCCCCCCTTCCTCTCCTCCCTCCCTGCCCCCCCCCTCCTTCCCTCCCTCCCTCCTCCTGCCCCCCTCCCTCCTTCCTTCCCTCCCTCCCTGCCCCCCCCTCCTTCCTTCCCTCCCTCCCTGCCCCCCCTCCTCTCTTCCCTCCCTCCCTGCCCTGCCCCCCTCCTTCTTTCCTCTCCCTCCCTGCCCTCCCCCTCCTTCCCTTCTCTCCCTCCCTGCTCCCCCCTCCTTCCTCTTCCCTCCCTCCCCTGCCCCCCCTCTTCCTTCCCTCCCCCTCCCTGCCCCCTCCTCCTTTCCTTCCCTCCCTCACTGCCCCCCCTCCCTTCCTTCCCTCCCCTCCTTGCCCCCCCCTCCTTCCTTCCCTCCCTCCCCTGCCCCCTCCCTCCTTCCTCTTCCCTCCCTCCCTGCCCCCCCCTCTTTCCTTCCCTCCCTCACTGCCCCCCCCACTTCCCTGTCTCCTTCCTTCCCCTTCCTTCTTCCCTGCCCCCCCTCTCCTTCTCCTTCCCTCCCTCCCTGCCCCCCCTCCTTCTTCCTTCCCTCCCTCCCCTGCCCCTCCCTCCTTCCTTCCCTTCCTCCCTGCCCCCCCTCCTTTCCTTCCCTCCCTCCCTGCCCCCTCCTCCTTCCTTCCCTCCCTCCCTGCCCCCCCCTCCTTCCTTCCTTCCCCTCCCTGCTCCCCCCTCCTTCCTTCCTCCTGCCCCTCCCTTCCTCCCCTACCTCCCTACCCTCCTTCCTTCCCTCCCTCCCTGCCCCTCCCCTCCTTCTTCCCTCCCTCCCTGCCTCCCTCCACTTCCCTCCCTCCCTCCCTCCACCTCCTTCTTCCCTCCCTCCCTGCCTCCCCCCTCCTTCCTTCCCTCCCCCTCCCTGCCCCCCCCTCCTTCCTTCCTTCCCTCCCTCCCTGCCCCCCCTCCTTCCTCCCTCCCTGCCCCCTTTCCTCTCCTCTCCTCCCTGCCCCCCCCTCCCTTTTCCTTCCCTCCCTCCCTTGCCCCCCTCCCTTCCTTTTCCCCTCCCTCCCTGCCCCCTCCTCTCTCTTTCCCTCCCTCCCCTGCCCCCCTTCCTTCCTTCCCTCCTCCCCACCCCTCCCTTTTTCCTTCCTCTCCTTCCTGCCCCCCTCTCCTTCCTTCCCTCCCTCACTGCTCCTCCTTCCTTCCTTCCCTCCCCCTCTTCCTCTTCCTTTCCCTCCTTCCTTCCCTCCCTCCCCTGCCCCCCTTCCTTCCTTTCCTCTCTCCCTGCCCCTGCTCCCTCCTTTCCCTTCCCTCCCTCACTGCCCCTCCCTCCCTGCCCCCTCCCTTCCTTCCCTCCCTCCCTGCTCCCCCTCCTTCCTTTCCTCTCCTCCCGTGCCCCCCTCCTTCCTTCCCTCCCTTCCCTGCCCCTCCTCCTTCTCCTTCCCCTCTCCTCCCCTTTCGCCCCCCTCCTTCCTTCCCCTCCTCTCCCTGCCCCCCTTCCTTCCCTTCCCTCCCTCCTGCCTGCCCCTCCTTCCTTCCCCTCTCTCTCTCCCTCCCTGCCCCCCTCCTTCCTTCCCCTCTCTCCCTCCCTGCCCCCCTTCCTTCCTTCCCTCCCTCCCTGCCCCCCTTCCTTCCTTCCCTCTCTCCTCCCTGCTCCCTTTCGTGCCCCCCTCCTTCCTTCCCTCTCTCCCTCCCTGCCCCCCTCCTTCCTTCCCTCCCCTCGCTTCCGCCCTTCCTTCCTTCTTCCTCCCTCCCTCCCTGCCCCTCCTTCCTTCCTCCCTCCCTGCCCCCCTCCTTCCTTCCCTCCTCCCTCCCGCCCCCCCTTCCTTCCTTCCCTCCCTCCCTGCCCCCCACCTTCCTTCCCTCCCTCCCTGCCCCCTCCTCCCACCTTCCTTCCCCCCTCCCCCTCCCCCTCCCTCCTCCCATCCTTCTTATCTCTCTCATTCTCAGCATCAGCGCCTTCTCCCCGCGGGTCTTCCCTTCTTCGCGGACGCATTTTTGTGTGCCCCGAGAAGGAGCAGATACTTCGACCCTCATCCTCCCTCCTTCTCAATTTCCTCTTCTGTTCATTTTCTCTCTTTCTATTTCATTTTTTTCATCCCTTCTTCCTCCTTTGCGTCTCCTTCTTCTTCTTCGTCTTCTTGTTCTGCTTCCTCCTCATCCCTCATCCTCTTCCTCCTCCCTGCTCCTTCTCCTCTTCCTCCTCTTCCTCCTCCTTCTGCTTTTTATCTTCCTCTTCCTCCTCATTTGCCTCCATCTCCTCCTCTTCCTCCTCCTATTCCCCTTCTTACTCCTACTACTCCCCTTCTTCCTCCTCCTCTTCCTTCTACTACTATTACTTCTATTACTCCTCCTCCCCCTCCTCCTTGCTCCTCCTCCTCCTCCTCTTCCTCCTCCTTCTCCTCTTCCTCTTCTTCCTCTTCCTCCTCCTACTTCGCTGGCCTCAGGCGCTAGTAATATATGCTACTCTTCAAATATATATTTCAATATGCCTAATATCGATAAGATACATAAAGTTTTTTTAGGCAGCTAACTTCTGTGTAAGTTAAATGCAATAAAGTTTTTTTTCTCTCACTCTCTCTCTCTCTCGAATGTAAATATATATATATTTTAGGCTCTAGTGATTTTGTGTGTGTGTGTGTGTGTGTGTTTGTGTGAGTGTGTGTGTGTGTGTGTGTGTGTGTGTGTGTGTGTGTGTGTGTGTGTGTGTGTGTGTGTGTGTGTGTGTTTGTGTGAGTGTGTCTATGTGGTGTGTGTGTAGGGGTAGGAGGTTTGTGTATGTGTGTGGATATCTGTGTACGCGAGCATGTATATTCATGTTCTTTTGTTTTTTTTTTTCTTGCTCTTCCTCCTTGGATTTTTTTCTAAACTTTTCTTGTCCCCTTGTTTCTTATATCTTCTCATCTCTCCTTTTTGCTACCGCGTCTTTCCTCCTCTTTCTCTCGTTTCTCTCCATATTCTGCCTACAATGTCGTTATCCTATCTTTTCCCCTTTCCTAGATCTTTGTATTCCACCTCCTCTTCTTCCTATTCTTTCTTTTTTACTTTTTTTCTTCTTTTTCTTCCTCTCTTTTTCCTCCTTCTTCTTCTTTTTTCTTGATCATCTTTTTCTTCTACTTCTACGTTTAATTTAAATCTAGTTTTTTTTTCTTTTCGTTCTTCATCTCTTCCTCCATCTCCTCTTTATCATCCTTACCATTATTATTATTCTCCTCATCCTCATCCTAGTCTCCTCCTCCTCCTCTACCTCCTCCTTCTTGTTCCTTTTCATCTTCCTTCTTCTTCTCCTCGTTCTCCTCCTTCTCCTCCTCCTCGTCCTCCTCTTCTTCTACCTCCTCCTCCATTTATTGTTCCTTTTCATTTTCCTTCTTCTTCTATTTCTCCTTCCTTTTCTCCTCCTCCTTCTCCTCCTCCTCCTACTCCTCCCCTCCCTACTCATCCTCTTTTTCTTCTTCTTTACTTCCTCCTTCCTGCCTTCCTCGACTCCCTCCTCCTCCACTTCTTGTTCATTTCTTCATTGTCCTCCTTCTTCTCTCTTCTTTCTTCCCTTCCTTCTTCTTCTCTCTCTCCCTTCTTCTCCTCCTTCCTACTCTTTCCCTTCCTCCCCTTCCTCCTCCTCCTCTTCCTCCTCTTCTCCTCTTCTCTCTCCTCCTCTTCCTCCTCTTTCCTCCTTCTTCTTCCTCCTCCTTTTCCACTCCTCTTCGCTCCCCTCCCTTCCCCTTCCTCCTCTTTCTCCTCTTCTTCTTCCTCCTCCTCCTCCTCCTCCTTTTCCTCCTCCTTTTCCTCCTCTTCCTCATTTTCCCCTTCTTCCTCTTTCGTCTTCTGTCCCTCCTCCTTCCTCTTCTCCTCTTTCTCATCCTCCTCCTCTTTCCCTTCCTCCTCCTCCTTTTCCTCCTCCTCCACTTCCTCCTCCTCCTTTTCCTCCCCTCCTCCTCTTCCTCCCTCCTTCTCCTCCCCCTCCTCCTCCCTCCTCCTCCTCCTCTTTCTCTCCCTCCTTCCTCCTCTTTCTTCTCTCTTCCTCCTTCTTCCTTCTCTTCCTCCCCTTCCCTCCTCTTCTTTCTTCTCTTCCTCCTCCTCCTTTTCCTCCTGCTCTTCCTCCTCCTTTTCCTCCCCCTCTTCGTCCTCTTCCCCTTCCTCCTCTTTCTCCTCCTCCTCCTTTTCCTCCTCCTCCCCTTCCTCCTCTTCCCCTTCCTCCCCTTCCTCCTCTTCCTCTTCTTCCTCCTCCTCCTCCAAAGCAGACACGATGTAGTTATTATTAATTTACAGGCGGCCTGTAATTTCGGCCAAAATGCCTCCCACAAGCACACAATTTTCAAGGAAATGCCAAGTAACGGATGAACTTTATTGAGATGAAGTACACCGCACAAATTACCTCCGCGTTGTCGGTACTAATACACTCTCCTCCTCTTCTTCTCCTTTTTCTTCTCGTTCTTCTTCTTCTTTTTCTCATTTTTCTTCCTTTTCTTCTTCTTTTTTTATTATTATCAATATTATTATTGTTTTTTTCCTATTTCGTTTTATTATTATTATCATTATTATTATTATTATAATTATTATTGTTATTATTATTATCATTATTATTATCATTATTATCCTTCTCCTTCTTCTTCTTTTTCTTTTTCTTTTTCTTTTTTGTATTCTTTTTCTTGTGGCTGTTTTCCATTTGGTTGCTCTCTGTCTCTCATTCCCTGCCTTTGTCTCCCACTTTCTCTCTCTCTTCTCTCTTACTCCCTCCCTCCCTCTCTCGCTCTCTCCATTTATTTATCTTTGTCTCTCTATCTATATATTTGTATATCAATCTATCCCTTATCTGCCCACCTCTCTCTCTTTCTGTCTACCCATCTCTTTAAAGCAATCTGTCTATCTGTCTGTCTGTCTATCTACCTAACTCTCTACCAGTCTGTCTGTCTCTTTCTATCTATCTCTGCATCTATATGACTATCTATCTATCTTCTCATCTATCTATCCGTTTATCTGTCTGTCTATCTACCTCTCTATCTGTCTCTCTTTCTATCTGTTTATCTAGCTGCCTCTCTATCTATCTGTCGATCTATCTGCTTCTCTATCTATCTGTCGATCTATCTGCCTCTCTCTATCTATCTGTCGATCTGTCTATCTCCTCTCTCACTTGCCATTTTCCCTTTCTTTCTCTCTCCTCTTCATCTTCCACCTTCAACCTGCAATTCAAGCTTCAGAAACGAAAGGAACGAAATAGATAAATAATAATAATGATTTTAAAATGATGATAGATAAGAGGAAGAAATAAGAAATATATAAGAACAAATTAAAAAGAAATACATAAGAACGAAATGAAAAGAAAAATGAATATATAAGAACAAAAGAAAAAAAAGAAATATATAAGAACAAAAGAAAAAAAAGAAATATATAAGAACATATGAAAATGAAGACCAAAAAACTATATAAGGAAAAAACAGAAAAAATATATATCAGGAAAATCCAGATAAAGAAATATAAAAGGAAACAAAAATAAAAAAGAGAGACGAAGAAACAAACGAGAAAATAAACAAAAACAAGAACATAAATAAGGAAAAATAGATAAAAGAAGGAAAGGACACCCGGACATGATAAGATGAGGGGAATAACATGTGATGCCTTGCCGTGCGCAGTTCCCTCTCGCGTGATGAACGGAGCTCGCCTTCCCCTCGGAGGCTGCGGGGGGGGGGGGGGGGGGGGGGGGGGGGTAGAAGTGGTGGAAGGTACGGGGTGGAGTGCTAGGGGGGTGGTGGAGAGGTAGGGAGTGGTGGAGGGGGTTTTGGTGGAGGTAGGAGTGGTGGAGGGGGTGTTGGTGGAGGTAGGAGTGGTGGAGTGGGGGTGTTGGTGGAGGTAGGAGTGGTGGAGGGGGGTGTTGGTGGAGGTAGGCAGTGGTGGAGGTAGGGTGTTGGTAGGAGGTAGGAGTGGTAGGGAGGGGGTGTTGGTGGAGGTAGGAGTGGTGGAGGGGGTGTTGGTGGAGGTAGGAGTGGTGGAGGGGGTAGAAGTTGGTACAGGAGGTAGGAGTGGTGGAGAGGGGGTGTTGGTGGAGGTAGGAGTGGTGGAGGAGGGGTGTTGGTGGAGGTAGGAGTGGTGGAGGGGGTGTTGGTGGAGGTAGGAGTGAGGTGGAGATTAGGGGTGTTGGTGAGAGGTAGGAGTGGTGGAGGGGGTGTTGGTGGAGGGTAGGAGTGGTGGAGGGGGTGTTGGTGGAGGTAGGAGTGGTGGAGGGGGTGTTGCAGTGGAGGTAGGAGTGGTGGAGGGGGGTGTTGGTGGAGGTAGGAGTGGTGGAGGAGGGTGTTGGTGGACCAAGGGGTAGGAAGGTGGTGGAGGGAGAGTGTTGGTGGAGGTAGGAGTGGTGGAGGGGGTGTTGGTGGGAGGTAGGAGCTGGTGGGAGGGGGTGTTGGTGGAGGTAGGAGTGGTGGAGGGGGTGTTGGTGGGAGGTAGGGAGTGGTGGAGGGGGTGTTGGTGGAGGTAGGAGTGGTGGAGGGGGTGTTGGTGGAAGGTAGGGAGTTAAGATGAGAGAGGGTCAGAGGGTGGAGGGTAGGGGGTGGAGGAGGTGTTGGTGGAGGTAGGGAGCTGGTGGGAGAGTAGGTGGGGTGGAGGTTCTGGGGAGTGGAGTTGGTAGGAATAGTGGAGATAGATTGGTGGAGAGGGTAGACGGTGGACGTTGGGGTGGAGGTGGTAGGGGGTGGAGTCGAGGTGTTGGTGGAGGTAGGAGTGGTATAGGGTAGAGGTTGGAGGGGGTGTTGGTGGAGGTAGGAGTGGTGGAGGGTAGGGGGTGGCAGGAGGGTGTTGGTGGAAGAAGTTGGTAGGGAGTGGTGGAGGTGGTGTAGGGGGTGGAGGAGGTGTTGGGTGATGAGGTAGGGGAGTGGTCAGAGGGAGAGTATGGGGTGGAGGGGGAGTGCTCAGAGGTAGGAATGGTGGAGATAGATTGGTGGAGGGTAGACGGTGGACGGGGGGTGGAGGGTAGGGGGTGGAAGGGGGGGTGGAGGAGGTGTGTTGGTGGAGGTAGGAATGGTCGGAGGTGGTATTGGTGGAAGGACAATGATGGGGTCTCGCATTTCTGGAGGTTGAAAAGGGGGTTAGGGAGCAGGTTGGTGAGGAGGTGCGAACAGCGTATGAGTTAGTGGCCATCGAGGTGGTGGAAGGGTGTTGGCAGGGGAGTGGGTCGAGGTGGTGGAAGGGTGTTGGCAGGGGAGTGGGTCGAGGTGGTGGAAGGGTGTTGGCAGGGGAGTGGATCGAGGTGGTGGAAGGGTGTTGGCAGGGGAGTGGGTCGAGGCGCTGG
>NC_091558.1:29236149-29238649 GCF_042767895.1 Penaeus vannamei | reverse complement strand
ACCAACACTCACACCTCTTTTCCAACACAGATTTTAGTATTTTGTCCACTCACTCTTCCCGCCAAGACCTCATCACCTCAGAATCCCTGTAGATAAAAAATATGAAACCAGAGCTGAATAATATAACAACAGTAACTCACCATGAACACCCACTTTTTGGTTAGTTTAACTTTCTTGTTCGTTCCATAGTTTAAGTTATATTTTGTGTATGTGTTTTGTATATATTTTGTATTTTGTTGGTAATTTTTTTTTCAGTTTTTGTACTTTACGTTATTTAGTTTTACGTGTTCAAACCAGAATCTATCCTGTATGTTTTACATTGTCTAATGACCGTATCGTCTGGTAATTACAGCATTGATAATGAAGGACTGTTGAAGCCTTCGAAACGGCCGTATTTATCCACCTCTTCTACCTACGATTCGTCGCCTCATTGGAAAACCTATTACGGAATATATATATATATATATATATATATATATATATATATATATATATATATATATATATATATATATATATAAGTACAAATGTGTGTGTATGTATATACAGATATGTATATATATATATATATATATATATATATATATATATATATATATAAGATAGATACATAGATAGATAGATTTACATATATATATATATATATATATATATATATATATATATATATATATCTATCTATCTATATATTCAAATCTATCTATCTATCTATCTATATATATATATATATATATATATATATATATATATATATATAGAGAGAGAGAGAGAGAGAGAGAGAGAGAGAGAGAGAGAGAGAGAGAGAGAGAGAGAGAAAGAAAGAATGTGTGTGTGTTTGTGTGCATACGATCAATCAGTTAAGAATTACAGGAGCTCTTACTTGATGGCCATCAAGTAAGAGCTCCCTTTAAACCCATTGCAAAACAAGATTCTCCATGGTGCAATTGAGATTGAGTTGAAGATTATTGAATGATTGCACAAATAAAGGATATATGAGGTTCTTAATTGCGCGCGTTTGTTGATGTAATAATTTTCCATTTAATTCACTAATTACGGGTACAGAGGAGGCGATTGGCCAATCTCAGCAAAGTCGAGAATCAATTCTTCCAATAGTTGAGGAAGTCTCGCGAAGTTATGAACAATGGGAGATAATTTGTCACATTTTTCCTTCCATTTTCCATAACGATAGACCGGAATAGATGATGATGTCACATGCCATCAAGTGCTCCAGGAGACAATATGCCATGACAGCGGATGAAATGATTTTGTAACAATCGAAAGCCAGCAATTGAGCCTTTAGTATTCAGGCTCGAAATTGCACGAGCGAGGCGGCAGAACAGTGCCTTGTTGTCGTATGCAAGGTTTCTTTCTTATTCGATCAGTGGCGATTTGTTTCCATCACATCATGTTTCCATCTCTTTTTCTTTTATTATCATCGTAATGATATAAACAGTTACAAGTTATGTGAATTCACATTTCTATACTATGTATATAGATGTACTTCTGTGGGACACCTTCAATGCGCGAAACGTTTGATGCAGCTCAAGAAATAATTGGTGAACGCCCGAGAGCAAGACAGAATTTCATCTTGCAGGAGACACAGGACGCCACAGATGCTTGCCGTGCGGCTCGTCTGACAGGGGATCGGGATTTGCACCGGTCTCAGGTGCGCAGAGCTCGGTCAGTATTAAGAAGGGACAAGGAACAGTTTATTAGGAGTCTTGCAGAGGAGGTAGAAGGCCATTTCTTAGTAAATGACCTTCGTCCTGCATACCAAGCCCTCTTCACAGCTGACAGTATTTTGAGCAGTTTTACCAGGTTGACCTATCGACAGTTAACTTGGATGCGGGTAGTGCCGAGATTCCGTTGCCGGACCCACCCATCAGTGAGGACCCTCCTTTCCTAACTGAAGTTAGGGGGGCGATCTCCAAGCTGAAAAATGGTAAAGCAGCAGGTATTTGCGGCATCCCAGCTGAGCTGTTAAAGGCTGGTGGTGAACCTATGGCACGGGGGTTGCATGCTGTCCTGGCTGCCATCTGGTGGTCCGGTACCGTTCCCTATGACCTGTTGAGTATTGTGGTCATCCCTCTCTGGGAGGGGAACGGGACTGATAGGACTGCAGCAACTACTGAGGCATCACACTGCTCAGTATCCCAGGCAAGGTTCCTGCCCACATCCTTCTGAAACATATCAGAGACCACCTACTAGGCATCAAAGGCCATAGCAATCTGGATTCACTCCTGATAAGTCTACAAAAGACTGTATCCTTGCGCTTCGAATCAATGTAGAGCGCCATCGTAAGTTCGGACGTGGGCTGCTTGCAGCCTACGTCGACCTCAAGAAGGCGTTCGATACGGTGCATTGGGAATCACTCTGGGAGATCTTGAGACTGAGAGGAATTCCAACAAGGATTATTGGAATAAAAGCAAGTCTGTATACTGGTACTGAAAATGCTCTAAAGTGTGGTGGGGGCCTGTTGAGCTTCTTTCCTGTTATTTCA
>NC_091558.1:29227700-29233149 GCF_042767895.1 Penaeus vannamei | reverse complement strand
AACTCCTCCTCCACCTCTTTCAGTCTCTTCCTCCTCCTTTTACACTTCTCCCTCCTCTTCTTCACCTTTCCCTTCTCCTATCATCACCTCTACTTCATCATCACCATCGTTTGTTTTGCCTCTCCCCAGCTTCAAGATAAGTCAACGCTTGCAAGTTGTCTATGCAAGCCTGGCTATTATCTCCGGGAGCTTCCATCTGTTGCAACTGAACCCTGAGTACTGTGTTGCAAGTCCCTGTCCATTGACTTTGATCCCCGTCTTGATATCGTTGGTTGGCCGTTGCAATCAGAGTGCGTATGTGCGGGTTCCGTCCAGCGTGTGCGAAGCTGTTTGTGTGCGGGTGTGTGTGGGTGTGGATTGTGTGTTTAAGGTGGGGGGAGGGAGGGAGGTGCGTGTGTGTGTGGGTGTGGATTGTGTGTTTAAGGTGGGGGGAGGGGGGGAGGTGCGTGTGTGGGAAGGGGGGGAAGGGTGTACGTGTGTGTGACTGTGTGTGTGTGTAGGGGGGGTACGTGTGTGTGTTTGTGTGTAGGGGGGTATGTGTGTGCGTGTATCTGTAATGGGGGTACGTGTGTGAATGTGTCTGTATGTGTGGTTGTGAGTTTATGTGTAGTTGTTGTGTGTTCATGTATTCGTACCTCAGTGTGTTTTTCTTCGTATGTATGTTTGTGTGTATTCGCGTGTATGTTAGAGTAAGCTTGTGTCTCTGTGGAGGTGTGGAGAGAGAGAGAGAGAGAGAAAGAAAGAGTACGTATGTGTCTCTGTGGAGGTGGTGGAGGAGGAAAGAGAGACAGAGGAGGGGGAGAGAGAGAGGGAGAGAGGAAGAGTACGTATGTGTCTCTGTGGAGATGATGAGAGAGGGGAGAGGGGAGGTGGTGGAGGAGGAATGAGAAACAGAGGAGGGGGAGAGCGGAGGAGGAGGAGAGAGCGAGAGGGAGGAGGGGCAAGAGGAGGAGAAGGAGCAACGAGAGAGAAAGAGAAGAGGGGGGACAGGAGGAGAGGAAAAGAGACGAGAAGAGGAAGAGAGAAAGAGAGAGAGAGAGTATGAAAGAGTATGAGAGAAAGAGAGAGTAGAGAAAGACAGAGAAAGAAAACAGAGTAATAAAAGGAGGAGGAATGAGGGTATAAGAGAGAAAAAACGAATCTAGCATCAGCGCTATGGCATTCAATGTTTTCATTTGCATGAATCAGCGCCATGACTGCGCTCATGACGGAATGCGCCGCCAACACGGTTTTAAGAGGGGGAGGGGGAAGGGGAGGAGGGACGGGGGTTGGGGGGAGGGGAGGGTGGAGGGAAGGGAGAGAGCCAGCGGGTCGAGGACTTGCTTATCTACATATGTCTGTATATGTATGTATGTATATATGTATATAGATAGATAGATAACTAGAGAGATAGAAAGAGATGGATACATGGATAGATAAATAGATAGATAGATCGATAGATACATTGAGAGATAGATAGATAAGTAGATTGATTGATAAACAGACAGACATAGCCTTTCTGTGTTTTTCTTTCAATTTCTGTCTTTTACCCCTTTATTTTGAAACATTTACAAATCGTGTGGTTAAATCACATTCCGAATCTTCTAGTAGTGGGTATTATCTTTTCTCTTTTGTTTTCGGAAAAGGCGGACTTCAGGTCTATGCTTTAGTGCTAGCCATCATCCACGTTTACGGACAACGGTTTCTAAATGGTACAAGTCAAAGAGTCTTTGTTGTTCTTTTTTCTCTTATTGTCGTTTAGGTTGATTACATTCCGCGGTGACGACGTCGTTCGGATTGTTTTCGACCCGGCTTCGTCCTCGTTCGCGCTCTGGCTTTGGCTTCGTTACCGCTTTGTCCTTGGCCTCGATATCGTCTGACATCTTTTTGTTTGTGGCTGTGCTGTTTATCCGTTCTCGCTTTGTTCTTGACTTCAGTTGTAATTCGGTCTCCCTTTGGCCCTGGCTTTGTCGTCCTTTGTTTTCGTTTCCAGCTCTGGATTCGTCTTCTTTCATCCTCACTTTACCCTCGTCTTCGCTGTCATTTGATCGCTTTTTATTCCTTCGTTCGTTACCGTTTATTCGTTCCCTTCACAAAATTCAACCCAGATGTGGATACAACTCTAAAAGCAATGGCCTTGACTTCATATACGCCGAAGACGATATTGACCCTGACTTCGGTTCCGCGTATAGTCATATCCCTCGTCTTGATCTCGACTTCGTACTTTCCCTGATGAGGAAGTTTGAGTGTGTCTTCCGCAATGATGGAGAAACTAACTTCATCTTCGCGTCACTGAGTTTGTCTTCTGTTTCAGTTAGTGCTATGGGCTGGATGCGACCCGCCGTGTCCCCGCTCGGAGGAGGAGGAGGCCCTCGAGGACTGCTTCCTCTTCTTCCTTTTCTTCTTCTTTTTTTCTTATTCTTTTCCTTCTTCCTATCTTTCTTCTTCTTCTTCCTCTCCTTCTTCTTCTTATCATTTTTCTCTTTCTTTCTATCCTTTTTCCTCTTCCTCTCTTTATTCTTATTCTTTTCTTATTATTATTCTTTTTCTATCTCTTCATCTCCTTATTCTTATTCTTTTCTTATTCTTATTCTCCCTCTTCTTCTTCCTCACCTTCTTCTCATTTTTCTTCTTCTTCTTCTTTCTCTACTTCATCTTTTCTTTAAATTCTTCCTCTCCTTATTCTTCTTCTTTCCTTTTTTCTTCTCCTTCTCCCTCTTCTTCTTTTCTTGTTCTTCCTTTCCTTCTTATTATTTTCATTTTCTTCTTCTTCTCTCATTCTTCTTCTTTCTCTTCTCCTTCTTTCCTTTTTCTTCTTCCTCTCCTTCTTCTTCTTCCTCTTCATCTTCTTCTTCTTCCCCTGTAATCAAAACACGAAAGTCCGATACTTTCTTTTTCCTTGTGTCTGAAAATAATTCTTCTAATTACTTCTTCTTTCTATACTTTACACATTTGTTCTTTTCTTTTCGTTATTCCTTGGTTCGTATCCTATGGCACAATATGTCCCCTTCCTTCATTTCAAACCTGCAATACATGTGATTAATAAACCTAAAACCTCTTTTATTCCGCGTCCCAAAGGAACAACATAAAAAATCTCATCCCAAACAAAGAAGTTCGGATTCCTATTACTGCATGTCATTTCATCTATAGAATGTTTTGTTACACTCAGTCTTATTGGTTCCCCGCCATAGCCCGTAACTAAAGCCATTTCTGATTGGGGAGGAGTTGGCGGTTTTTCTCTTCTCGTTTTTATTTCTTTTCTGGTTTCTCTTGGTCTTTTATCATTATCATCATTATTATCATTATCATTATTGTCATTATTATTATTATTATTATTATTATTATCATTATTATTATTATTATCATTATTATTATTATTATCATTATCATTATTATCATTATCATTATTGTCATTATTATTATTATTATTATTATTATTATTATTATCATTATTATTATTATTATCATTATCATTATCATTATCATTATCATTATCATTATCATTATCATTATCATTATCATTATCATTATCATTATCATTATTATTATTATTATTATTATTATTATTATTATTATTATTATTATCATTAACATTATTATCATTATCATTATCAGCAGTAGCAGTAGCAGTAGCAGTAGCAGTAGCAGTAGCAGTAGCATTATTATCATTATCATTATCATCATTATTATTATTATTATTATTATTATTATTATTATTATTATTATTATTACTAATGTTATTATTAATATCATCATAATAATTATTATTATTATCATTATTATCATTATCATCTCTATCATTATCATTATTATTATTGTTATAATTATAACTATTATCATCATTATTATTATTATTACTGTTATCATTATTAAAATTATCATCATCATCATTTGCAGTAGTAGCAGCAGCATAAATATTATTGTTGTTGATTGTTGTTTGTCTTTATTGTTGTCAGTATGTAACATTATTATTGATATTGCTGATATTCGTATTTTATTACTGCGATTATCTTTATCAATAGGAGCAATAGATGTAGTAGGAGTAGAATCATCATTACTCTTAAAAATAATATTTTCATTGTTTTTGTTTTTATAATTGTTACAAATATTTCTTCTTAATTATCATTATCAAAAAAGTGCCATCATTATCAGTATTATTCTTTCAATTTTATTATCATCTTGTTATAAGATAATTGTTTACTACTAATATCGTTGTTGCTATTATTGTTACCATCGTTATCGCATTCATCATTACTCACTATCCCTCATTTTCTTTCTCCCTTCTTCCTTCTTGTCCTTCAAGACTTTATATTTCCCACATGCTTCATTCTCCTTCACGGGAATAATTTACGAGAGACTGACAGCCAAGTTAATATTAACTGAGATACAAAGAAAGGATTGATTGGAGGATGGAAGTGGGGTGGGGGTGGGGTGAGGGTGGGGGTATCTGCAGGGGTAGGGGAAGGGGTAGGGGATGAAGCAATTGGATGGGGGTGGGAAGAGGGGTGGGGTGAGGCCGGGGGGGGGGAGGAAGGACGATATAGAAAGAAAGAAAGAAAATAAGGCAACGTTCGAAGGTAATGTGTGTAGAGAGAGAAGAGGGAGATAAGGAGATAGAGATTGATAATGCTAGAGAGAGTGAGGTAGAAAAGGAGGATAATGATTGATGATGGTGATGGTGAAGAGAATGTACAAACAGAGAAACGCTATAAACAGAATAATGAGAACATGGAAAGAGGAAGAACAGAAATTAAGAACAAAACTAATGAAATTAAGCAAGAATGGGGATGTTTTCGCTAATGGATGTTTTCGATGACGATAATGATTACAACGATGATGACGATCATGATGATAGTGACATATAAGACTATAGCTAATATAACCAGCAATGGCGCTATATATAACCAACGATAGCGCTAATAACAAAAACAACAATGGAAACAGCAATAATACGATAAGATAAACCTGACTTAAGCACCAGATTACAGACGGATATCGCGATTAATATGATACGCCTTTGGTTATTATTATTAGAAGTTTTATTACCCCGCCAAGAGGGCTGAAGTGTAGCACGCCAGCTCATTTCCATAATGCTTGCTATTCTACCGTAATATATTATAGCTTTATATCAATCACTTGTCAGTTTTCTTTAGATTGCTAGCCCGAGGAAAGTTTGCAAAGTTGCCTTTGGTTTCTAAGACAAATACAAACTTTAACGGTGTATACTAGAGATGGTGTAATGGCGCCGTGACGCAATCAGGGGGAACCGGGGATTACGAGAGACGGTAATCGATAGTGTGCTTTTACGCCTAATATGGTCGGCTATTTTATGGCTTGTGTAAGGAACTCCGATGCGGTCTCCGAAAATTATGTTTCCCTCCCGTCCTTTTTCCTTTCCGACGTTTTCCTTCGTCTTCGTCCTATTTTTTCTTATTTTCATTCGTTGTTATGACTAGTATTGTTCTTTTCA
>NC_091558.1:29200200-29207700 GCF_042767895.1 Penaeus vannamei | reverse complement strand
TCTCCCTCCCACCTTCAATCTCTTCCATCCCTTCCTTCCTCCCACCCTCCCACTCTCCCTTTCTATCTCCCTTCCTCCCTCCCTTCCTTACATTCCTCCCTCCCATCCTTTTTGTCCATCTCTTTTTCCTTCCTCCCTTCATCCCTCCTTCCTATCCCTTTCTTCCTTTCTCCCTCCCTCCTTCTTCCTTCTTCTCTCCTTTCCCCTTCATTCCTTCCCCCCCTCCCTCTTTTCTTCCCTTCCTCCTCCTTTCCTTTTTTCCATCTCTCCTTCCACCCTCCCTCCCATCTCCCCCTCCCTCCCATCCTCTTATCACTCCCTCTCTGCCATCCCTCCCTTTCATCCTCCCCTCCCTCCCGCCCATCCTCCCCTCCCTCTCATCCTCCCCTTTCTCCCTCCCATCCTCCCCTCCCTCCCTCTCATCTTCCCATCACTTCCTCCCTCCCTCCTCCCCTCCCTCCCTTTCTGCCATCCCTCCCTCCTCCACTCCCTCCCTCCCTCCCCTCCCCTCCCTCCCTCCTTCTCCTCTTCCCATCACTTCCTCCCTCCCTCCCATCTTCCCTTCCCTCCCATCCTGCCCTCCCTCCCTTCTTCCCTCCTTCCTTCCCTATCCCTCCCTCCCTCCCTCCCTCCCTCCCTCCTTCCCCTCCCTCCTTCCCACCCCTCCCTCCCATCTTCCCACCCCTCCTCCCCTCCCTCCCATCTTCCCCCTCCTTCCCACCCCTCCCTCCCATCTTCCCCTCCCTCCCATCCTCCCACCTCTCCTTCCCTCCCTCCCTCCCTCCCTCTTCGATCAAAGACCTTGTCCACTCGCTCATCTTGCTCTTTCGCCCGTTCCCTCCCTTCCCTCCCTTCCCTCCCTTCCCTCCCTTCCCTCCCTTCCCTCCCTTCCCCCCCTTTCCATGGTCGTTGGTCCGCTCCGAATGACCCTTGCATACCCTCTGTCACCCTCCATCCTTGGTCGAACACTCTCACTTTCCATAAAGGATAAAGAGGTGTGTTAGTTGCTATGTTTTTCTTTCTTTCTTTCTTTCTTCTTCTTCTTCTTCTTTTCTTCTTCTTCTTCTTCTTCTTCTGCTTCTGCTTCTTATCCTTCTTCTTCTTCTTCTGCTTCTTTTCTTTTCTGTTTTCCTCTTTCATCTCTTCGGTTTTTTGTTTCTCTCACTTTTTTCTCCCATTTTTTTTCCTAATTTACCTTTAGGCCCTATTCTTTTTTTTGTTTTTTTTCTGTCTCTCTCTTTATCCCCCTTCTTTCTTTTATATAGGTTTCCTGTTTTTTTTCTCCTTTCTCACTATTTCTCTCTTCTTTTCCTGCTCTTTCCTCATCTTCCGCCTCTCATCCCCCTTATTTCTTCTCTTTTTTTCATTTTCTCCCTTATCTCTTTTCTCTCTTCTTACCTCCAATTTCCTCTCTTCTGTCCTCTCCGCCCCCCCCCCCCCACCTTCTCTCCCACCTCCTACCTGCAGTAACAAATGTTTCGCGAAGTTAATTCACTTTAAGTCATCTCATTTTATCTCTATTAAGTTCCTCCTTCTCTCTTCTTCCCTTCATCTCCCGTTTCGACCTTCCTTCGAGTCATTTCCTTTTCTCTTTTCCTCCTTCAGGCTACTTTTTACTCCCTCAATTTGTTCCATTTCTTTTATTTTCTCTCTTCCTTCCCTCCTCCCCTTCCTTCCTTCCTCTCCTTCTTCCTTCCCTCCTCTCCTTCTTCCTTCCCTCCTCTCCTTCTTCCTTCCCTCCTCTCCTTCTTCCTTCCCTCCTCCCCTTCTTTCTTCTTAATCTTCTCTTGTCACTCACTCTTCGTACAACCCCGTGTAGTACTCTTCTCTCTTTTCTGTGTCTTTTTCTCTTCTCCCTTCCATCATTTTTGCCTCTCCCCCTCCCCCTCTCCCTTCCACACCTCCTGCCATCTCCCTTCCCTTGCATCCCGACCTCCCTCCCTTCGCCCTCCCTCACACCCTTAACCTCCCTGCCCCCTCCCTCACACCCTTAACCTCCCTGCCCCCCCTCCTTCCCCCTCCCTCACACCCTCTAACCTCCCTGCCCCCCCTACCTTCCCCCTCCCTCACACCCTTAACCTCCCTGCCCCCCCTCCCTTCCCCTCCCTCACACCCTTAACCTCCCTGCCCCCCCTCCCTTCCCCCTCCCTCACACCCTTAACCTCCCTGCCCCCCCTCCCTTCCCCCTCCCTCACACCCTTAACCTCCCTGCCCCCCCTCCTTCCCCCTCCCTCACACCCTTAACCTCCCTGCCCCCCCTCCCTTCCCCCTCCCTCACACTCTTAACCTCCCTGCCCCCCCTCCCCTCCCCCTCCCTCACACCCTTAACTTCCTTGCCCCCTCCCTTCCCCCTCCCTCACACCCTTAACTTTCCCTGCCCCCCTCCCTTCCCCCCTCCTCACACCCTTAACCTCCCTTCCCCCTCCCTCACACCCTTAACCTCCCTGCCCCCCTCCTCCTTTCCCCCTCCCTCACACCCTTAACCTCCCTGCCCCCCCTCCCTGTCCCCTTCCCCCATGCCTCTATTTTCCGTACCACTCCTCTCTCTTCTGTCCTCTACCTCCCTCTTTTTTCCCTCCTCCCATCCCCTCTCTCCATCATCCGCCACCCCCCTCCAACCATTCCGTCCCCCCTTCTCATATCCTTCCCCCTCCCATCTCCCCCCATTACCTCCCAACCTCCCTCCCCTCCAACCCTTCCTCCCCCAACCCTCCTAACACCTTCCCCATCCTATCCCCCCTCTCCAACCCTTCTCACACCCTCCCCCTCCCCCTTCCTATCCCCCCTCTCCATCATCCCCCACCCCCTCCAACCCCTTCTCACACCCTCCCCCTCCCCCTTCCTATCCCCCCTCTCCATCATCCCCCACCCCCTCCAACCCTTCTCACACCCTCCCCCCTCCCTCTTCCTATCCCCCCTCTCCATCATCCCCCACCCCCTCCAACCCATTCTCCCCCAACCCTTCTCACACACTCCCCCCCCCCAGTCTCCCTCCCCGCTCAACCTCCCATCCTCCCTCCCATCCTCCCCCTCCCCCACCCCGTTCCCGAACCCATCGCACCCGTTTTTTTTTTTTTTTTTTGTCTTCTCTTTTTTTTTTTTTTTTTTTTTTTTTTTTTTTTTTTTTTTTTTTTATTGTATTTTCAATTCATTCTTGACGCAGACAAACTCGGCTCCGAGGTCCGCGCAAACACTTCCCTTCTCTTGCCCTTTTGTGTTCCCACTCTCTTAAGCCTCCTCCTCCTCCTCCTCCTCCTCTTCCTCCTTCTTCTTCTTCTCCCGTCTTCTTTTTCTTCTGCCTCCGTTTCTCTTTCGCTCATCTTCTTTTCCGTATTTTTTTCCCTGTTTTTTTTTTTTTTTGTTTTTTTTTTTGGGGGGGGAGGGTGTAATGATAATTTGTGTTCTTGTTGATAATTTTATGAAAAACGTTTTTACTTTTGACTATTTATTGTGCAAAGTACAAGAGAAAAAACACTTTTGCAAAAAACGAAACACGCATTCACATATACAAAGCTGTTAATGTTCGTTGGTCACCATTGCATATCCTTTTTTATCACTCTTTATCGTTGTTTATCACTGTTCATCACTTCATCATTATCTGTCCTTTTTCATCACTGTTCATCACTCTCCATCACTATCTCTCCCTTTTCATCCCAGTTCATCACCAATCATATTCCGAACATTTTCAGTGTTCGTTTTTGTTCACTATCTCCTGTCTTTTTTTATAACATCCCGTCCAGTCACCACCTTCACCCCACTGGACCTCCACCACATGTCGATCGCCCAGAATTCGGTAGCCTAAAATAATACAAAGAGCAAATCCTATGTCTTTCACGCCATTATTCACATCAGTCCTTTTAGAAAGCAATCATTTTATACCACAACCATTTTAGACAGCAGCGGTATTTTTCAGACTCCGCCAATGAACAATCCAATAATGTTTGATCCTATAGACAATCCTACAATCAATAGTCCTATGAAGAGTCCTATCATTAATAATCATATTATTGTTATTCCTATCATTTATAATTCAATGATTAATAATCCTTGCATTGCTATACATAATCAGTCCTATAATAAATAATCCAATAAACAATCCTATAATTACTAATCCTATGAATGATGATCCAATAATCAATAATCCTATAATCATAATACATAAAAAATCCTATAATCATTCCCATAATACACAATCCCATGACAAATATACATACAATACTAGAATAAATGATCTTACAGACAATCCTGTGATTAAGAATCCTATCATTGACAATCCAACAATTCTAAAACATCAGCATTCCTATGATTAACAGTCCTATAAATCACTTTTGCGTGACTTACACTCATCAACCGAAACGCCACCACATCACGGCCTTTTTTTCTATAGGCCTACCACAACTCCTGCTCTTCTAGCCACATCACCTTCGAAGCAGCGGTGACGTCACGATCGCAAACAATCTCTTTTTGCTCTATGATTAATTCTTTGTCTGATTACCGTTTAGAGGCGCTTTTTCTTTTCTTTTTCTTTTTTGTTTTCTTTCCATTTTCTTTTTTTTTCGTTTATTCTTATCTTTTTTCTTTAGTATGAGATGTTATCCTTGATATGTTCAGTTTATATTAAGAAGTGTATGGCTTTATTTGTTGTTGTGTGTGTGTATTTGTGTGTCTCTTTCTCTTCCCTCTCCTTGGTCCCTTCTCCCCCGTCCTCCTTTTTCCTTCCCTGTCTTAACCTCTTACCTTCTCCTTCCTTTTATCCTATCCTATTCTCTCTCTTCTCTCTCTCTCTCTCTCTCTCTCTCTCTCCTCTCTCACTCCTCTCATCTCTCTCTCTCTCTCTCCTCTCACTCTCTCTCTCACTCTCTCTTCTCTCTCTCTCTCTCTCTCTCTTTCTCTCCCTCCTCACCTTTAATTGCTCCCTCATCTGTCCTCATCTTCTTCCCTGTCTGTCATTCTCTTCCCCCTCTCCCCTCTCCCTCCCTCCTCATCTTCCCTTTCCCCTCTCTCTCCCTACCCAACCTTCCTTTCTCCCCCTTTTCTCCTCTCCTCTCATTCTTTCCCTTCCCTCCCTCCCCTCTCCTCTTCCCCCTTCCACCCCTCTTCCCTTCTGTCTCTTTCCCTTTTCTCTCCCCTCTATCCCATTCCCCCACCCACTCTTCCCACCCCTTCCCTCCCTCCCTTCTCTCTCTTTTCCTCCCTCCCCTCTCCCTGCTGCCCCTATCTCCTCCCCTTCTCTCCCTCCCTTCTCCCTCCTCCTCCCCCTATCTCTCCCTACCCTCTTTCCCTTCCCCTCCCTCCCCTCCTCCCTCTTCCCCTATCTCTCTCCTTCTCTCCCTCCCTTCTCCCTTCTCTCCCTTATCTCCCCCTACCCTCTTCCCTTCCCTCCCTCCCCTCTCCCTCCTCCCTCTATCTTCCTCTCCCTACTCTCTCCCCTTCCTCCCTTCCTTCTCTCCCCTTCTTCCTCTCCTCCCTTCTCCCTCCTCTCCCCTATCTCTCCCTACCTCCTATCCCTCCTCCCCTATCTCTCCCTACCCTCTTCCCTTCCCTCCCTCCCTCCTCCCCTCATCTCTCCCTACCCTCTCCCCTTCCCTCCCTCCCTTCTCTCCCCTTCTCTCCCTCCCTTCTCCCTCCTCCTCTATCTCTCCCTACCCTATCCCTCTCCCCTTCCCTCCCTACCCTCTCCCCTTCCCTCCATCCCCTCTCCCCTTTCCCCTCTCTCATCTCTTCCTCCTTCACTTCCCCTTATTCGAGGTAATGTCAGTTTAATGTGAAAACTTTGAGCCAGGCATCTTGCTGGATGAGTTGTACTCTCTCGGCTTAGTGTGCTCACCCGTGAAACTTGTGGGGCAGGAAGGCGAGGAGGAGGATGAAGGAGGAAGGAGGAAGGAGGTGGAGGGGGAGGAAGAAGGAAGGAGGGAGGTGGAGGGGGAGGGGGAGGAAGAAGGAAGAAGGAAGGAGGAGGAGAGGGAGGAAGGAAGCAGGAAGGAGGAGGAGGAGGTGAGGAAGGAGGCAGGGAGGAGGGGGATAAAGAAGGAAGGAGGAGGATGGAGGAAGGAGGGAAGAGGGGGAAGGAGTAGGGAGATAAGGAAGGAGGAAGGGGAGGTGGAGGGTGGAAGACGGAAGGAGGAGGGAGGGGGAAGGAGGGAAGAGGAGGAGGAAAGAGGGAAGAGAAGGAGGAAGGACGAGACGATCGATGAAGAAAGAAAGCAAAGGAGGAAGGAGAGGAGGAAGAAGAGGGAAAGGGAAAAGCTGGAAAAATGACGAAAGGAGTAAGAGGAGGAGGAAGAGGGAAAGTGAAAAAGAGGATAAGAAGAGAGAATAGGAAAAGGGGGGAAAGTGGAAGTAAAAGGGCAAAGAGTAGGAGGAAGATGAAGAAGGAAGAAGAAGGGTAAGAAGGGAAGAGGAAAAAGAGGGAAGGACGAAGAGTAACAGGAGGAGGAAGAGAAATGAAAAGCTAGAAGAAGGGAAAAGCAAGGACGAAGAAAGAAGTAAAATAAGGATAAATAAAGGAAGGAGGAAGAAACGGAGGGCAGACAAGGAAAGGACTAGGAAGGAGAAAGAAATGGAGGGTGAAGAAAAGCAAAAAAGAAGAAGAGAAAGAGAAATGGAAAAGCGAGAATGGAAACATAGAAAAAAGAACAAGAATAACAATGGAGAAGAAATGATAATAAAAATGATAACATGAAGCAACTGATAAACAAGGAAAAAGGATTACTGATAACGGTAAAAAGGAAAAGAGCAAGAAGTTTAAGATAATTAGGTCAAAGTTTAAAGGAACGAAAAGAGAAGAAGCAAAGGAGGGAGAAAAAAGTGAAAAAAAGAAAAAGAAAAAGAGGAGATAGAGGAAGAAAATGAAAGAAGAAAAGGGTAAGATAAAAAAAAAACAAATTGCGAGAACATTTGATAAGAGGCAAGGAACAAAAAAGAGGAGAGCAAAGGACAAGAATAGATAAGCACGGAAGCGAAGGAGAAGAGGAAAAAGATGAAGAGGAGGAAGAGGAAGAAGTAGAAGAAGAAGAAGACGAAGAAGAAGAAGGAGAAGTACAAAGAAGAAGAAAGAAGACGAAGAATATGATGAAGCATGAAGTATAGACGAAGAAGATGAGGAAGAGTGAGGATAAGGCGGAAGAGAATGAAAGAGGAGATGGAGAAGGCAAAGGAGCACCTTGTAAGGATCACATCCCTTGAGACACGAAGTTTTAACGAAGCTGATGGAAACTCGGGCGGTGAGGGGACAGGAGAGGGGGAGGGGGAGGGAGGGATGTAATTACTTATATGTATGTTCACGTATGCATTATAGAAGGGTGTTTGTTTGTTTGTTTTCTGAAGGGAGAGGTCGTAGGGTAGGGGGAGTGGGGTTGTGCAGGATGGGGGGGGAGGGGCTGATTTGTGAGGGGGAGGGGAGGGGGTTGTGTGTTTTTGTGCGTGTGTTGGTGTGTGTGTGTGTGGGTGGTGTGTGTGTGTGTGTGTGTGTGTGTGTGTATGTGTGTGGGTGGGGGTGGG
>NC_091558.1:29189904-29199700 GCF_042767895.1 Penaeus vannamei | reverse complement strand
ATTATTGTTATTCCTATTATCTATAATCCAATGATTAATAATCCTTGCACTGTTATACATAATCAGTCCTATAATCAGTCCTATAATAAATAATCCAATAAACAATCCTATAATTACTAATCCTATGAATGATGATCCAATAATTAATAATCCTATAATCATAATACATAAAAAATCCTATAATCATTCCCATAATACACAATCCCATGACAAATATACATACAATACTAGAATAAATGATCTTACAGACAATCCTATGATTAAGAATCCTATCATTGATAATCCAACAATTCTAAAACATCAGCATTCCTATGATTAACAGTCCTATAAATCACTTTTGCGTGACTTACACTCATCAACCGAAACGCCACCACGTCACGGCCTTTTTTTCTATAGGCCTACCACAACTCCTGCTCTTCTAGCCACATCACCTTCGAAGCAGCGGTGACGTCACGATCGCAAACAATCTCTTTTTGCTCTATGATTAATTCTTTGTCTGATTACCGTTTAGAGGCGCTTTTTCTTTTCTTTTTCTTTTTTGTTTTCTTTCCATTTTCTTTTTTTTTCGTTTATTCTTATCTTTTTTCTTTAGTATGAGATGTTATCCTTGATATGTTCAGTGTCATATTAAGAAGTGTATGGCTTTATTTGTTGTTGTGTGTGTGTATTTGTGTAATTTCTTTCTCTTCCCTCTCCTTGGTCCCTTCTTCCCCCGTCCTTCCTTTTTTCCTTCCCTGTCTTAACTCTCTTACCTTCTCCTCCTTCCTTTTATCCCTATCTATATCTCTCTCTCTCTCTCTATCTCTCTCTCTCTCTCTCTCTCTCTCTCTCTCTCTCTCTCTCTCTCTCTCTCTCTCTCTCTCTCTCTCTCTCTCTCTCTCTTTCTCTCTCCTCTCCCTTTAATTGCCCCTCATCTGTCCTCATCTTCTTCCCCTGTTCATTCTCTTCCCCTCTCCCCTCTCCCTCCCTCTCATCTTCCCTTTTCCCCTCTCTCTCCTTCTGTCCAACCTTCCTTCTCTCTCCCTCTATTCTCCTTCCCACCCACTCTTTCCCTCCCTTCCCTCCCTCCCTTCTCTCTCTTTCCTCCCTCCCTCTCACCCCCTCTTCCCTTCTGTCTCTTTCCTTCTCTCCCTCTATCCCATTCCCACCCACTCTTCCCTCCCTTCCTCCTCCCTTCTCTTCTCCTCTTTTCCTCCCTCCCCTCTCCTCCCTCCTCCCCCTATCTCTCCCCTTCTCTCCCTCCCTTCCTCCCTCCTCCCTCTATCTCTCCCTACCCTCTTCCCTTCCCTCCCTCCCCCCCTCCTCTCTTCCCCCTATCTCTCTCCCTTCTCTCCCTCCCTTCTCCTTCTTCCCTATCTCCCCCTACCCTCTTTCCCTTTCCTTCCTCCCTCCCCTCTCCCTCCTCCCCTATCTCTCCCTACTCTCTCCCCTTCCCCCTTCCCTTCCTTCTTCTCCCTCCCTTCCCTCTCTCCTCCCTTCTCCCTCCTCCCCTATCTCTCCCTACCCTATCCCTCCTCCCCTATCTTCTCCCTACCCTCTTCCCTTCTCCTCACCCTCCCTCCTCCCTATCTCTCCCTACCCCTACCTTCTCTCCCTTCCCCTCCCTCCCTTCCTCCTCCTCCTTTCCTCTCCTCCTCTCTCTCTCTCCCTCCCTCCTTTCATTCTGCCTATCTCTCACCTACCTATTCCTCTCCCCCTTCCCTCCTTACCCCTTACCCTCTCCCCTTCCCTCCATCCCCTCTCCCCTTTCCCCTCTCTCATCTCTTCCTCCTTCACTTCCCCTTATTCGAGGTAATGTCAGTTTAATGTGAAAACTTTGAGCCAGGCATCTTGCTGGATGAGTTGTACTCTCTCGGCTTAGTGTGCTCACCCGTGAAACTTGTGGGGCAGGAAGGCGAGGAGGAGGAGGAAGGAGGAAGGAGGAAGGAGGTGGAGGGGGAGGGGGAGGAAGAAGGAAGGAGGAAGGAGGGGGAGGAAGAAGGAAGGAGGAAGGAAGGGGAGGAAGGAGGAAGAAGGAAGGAGGAGGAGAGGGAGGAAGGAGGCAGGGAGGATGGGGATAAAGAAGGAAGGAGGTAGGAAGGAGGAGGAGGATGGAGGAAGGAGAGAAGAGGGGGAAGGAGTAGGATAAGGAAGGAGGAAGGAGGTGGAGGTGGAAGACGGAAGGAGGAGGAGGTGGAAGGAGGGAAGAGGAGGAGGAAGGAGGAAAGAGGGAAGAGGAGGAGAAGGACGACGACGATGAAGAAAGAGCAAGGAGGAAGAAGAGGGAAAGGGAAACGCTGGAAAATGACGAAGTGTAAGAGGAGGAGGAAGAGGGAAATGGAAAAAGAGGATAAGAAGAGAATAGGAAAAGGGGGGACGGTGGAAGTAAAAGGCAAAGAGAGAGGAAGATGAAGAAGGAAGAAGAAGGGTAAGAAGGGAAGAGGAAAAAGAGGGACGGACGAAGAGTAACAGGAGGAGGAAGAGGAATGAAAAGCCAGGAAGAAGGAAAATTAAGGATGAAGAAAGTAGCAAGAATAAGGATAAATAAAGGAAGGAGGAAGAAACGAAGGGCAGACAAGGAAAGGACTAGGAAGGAGGAAGAAATGGAGGGGGAAGAAAAGCAAAAAAGAAGAAGAGAAAGAGGAATGAAAAAACGAGAATGAAAACAGAGAAAAAAAGAACAAGAATAACAATGGAGAAGAAATGATAATAAAAATGATAACATGAAGCAACTGATAAACAAGGAAAAAGGATTACTGATAACGGTAAAAAGGAAAAGAGAAAGAAGTTTAAGATAATTAGGTCAGAGTTTAAGGAACGAAAAGAGAAGAAGCAAAGGAGGAAGAAAAAATATGAAAGAAAAAAAAAAAACGAAAAGAAAAGAAAAAGAGGAGGTGGAGGAAGAAAATGAAAGAAGAAAAGGGAAAAAATGAATAAAAACAAATTGCGAGAACATCTGATAAGAGGCAAGGAACAAAAAAGAGAAGAGCAAAGACAAGAATAGATATACGGAAGCGAAGGAGAAGAGGAAAAAGATGAAGAGGATGAAGATGAAGAGGGCGAAGAAGTAGAAGAAGAAGAAAAAGAAGAAGAAGAAGGAGAAGTACAAGAAGAAGAAGAAGAAGACGAAGAATATGATGAAGATGAAGTAGACGAAGAAGAGGAGAAGGAGGAGGAGGCGGAAGAGAATGAAAGAGGAGATGGAGAAGGCAAAGGAGACCTTGTAAGGATCACATCCCTTGAGACACGAAGTTTTAACGAAGCTGATGGAAACTCGGGCGGTGAGGGGACAGGGGGAGGGGGAGGGGGAGGGAGGGATGTAATTACTTATATGTATGTTCACGTATTTATAGAAGGGTGTTTGTTTGTTTGTTTTCGAAGGGAGAGGTCGTAGGGTAGATGGGGTGTGTGATGGGGGGAGGGGCTGATTTGTGAGGGGGAGGGGAGGGGGTTGTGTGTTTTGTGCGTGTGTTGGTGTGTGTGTGTGGGTGGGTGTGTGTGTGTGTGTGTGTGTGTGTGTGTGTATGTGTGTGGGTTGGTGGGTGGATGTGTGTGCGTGTGTGTGTGTGGGTGGGTGTGGATGTGTGGGTGTATGTGGGTGTGTGTGTGTGTGTGTGTGTGTGTGTGTGGGTGGGTGGGTGGGTGGGTGTTTGTGTGCGTGTGTGCGTGGGTGTGGATGTGTGGGTGTATGTGGGTGTGTGTGTGTGTGTGTGTGTATGTGTGTGGGTGGGTGGGTGGGTGGGTGTGTGTGTGCGTGTGTGGGTGGGTGTGGATGTGTGGGTGTATGTGTGTGTGTGTGTTTGTGCGTCTGACAAAGTAGGGGAAACGGAAGAGACAGATAGAAAGAGAGAAAAAGAGACAGAGACACAAACAGAAAAAAAATAACCGATAGACTAACCGACAGACAAATAGACACTGCCAGACAGAAAGAACAGATAGACGGAAACAATTTACATAAATAACCCGCATGATTTTATGAAACGAGGGTTAAAGAATAATTGACAAGAAGACAAATATCCTCTTTTTTTCTTTTCTTTTCTTTTCTTTTCTTTTGCGAGTTATAAGATATTGGGAATAATCGTGTCTTCGTGATTACTCAGAAACGAAAATAGATGAACCGGATTCATGTTGACAAATATAGAAAAGATACGAATGCTAACGACTTTCTTCGCAATACCTTTTCAACGAACGAAAATAAAACAAAAATGATGCAAATAATGTACCTTTTTTATCTTTGTCTGAATGTTCCAGTTCCCCTTTTTTATTGTCGCCTTTCCCGTTCTACTTTTCTCTTCTTGTTCATCTTCGTCTCCTCCCATATTTTTTCCTTCTTCTTCATCTCCCTTTTCCTTTTTTTTTCCTTCTTCAACATCGTCTCCTCCCTCCTTTTTTCTTCATTTTCCTTTCCTCCTTTTCTTCTTCGTTTTCCCTTTCTTGTTTTGTTTTTGTTTTTTGTCTTCTCCTTCCTTCTTCTCTTCTTCCTTTCTTTTGTTTTGTCTTTCAAAATAGATGAAAAAGATGTACAAACAGAAAGAGAAGAAGAATGAGAAAACCATTGAAATCTATCTATCTATCTCCTTGTGACCTTATTCATATCTCGTTCAACCTTATTTATCTATCCTTCCTCCTATCTATCTCTCAGTGACCTTACTTACATCCCTGTCAACCTTATCTATCTACCCTCCCTCCTATCTACCTCCCATTGACCTTATTTACATCCCTCTCAACCTGATCTATCTATCCTTCCTCCTATCTATCTCCCTATGACCTTACTTACACCTTCTCAACCTTATCTATTTACCCCTCCTCTTATTTTTCTCTCAATGACATTACTTACATCCCTCAACCTTATTTATCTACTCTCCCTCCTATTCTATCTCCCCATGAACTTATTTCTAGCTCTCTCAAACTTATCTATCTAGCCCTCTTCCTATCTATCTCTCAGTGACCTTACTTACGTCCCTCTCAACCTGATCTATCTCCATATCTATCTACCTGACTGAACACACAAATCAGGCTTCCGTTTCGATAGACAAAGTTCAGGATCAGCGCCGCACCAAAAAATTTTCCCAAGACACCTTTGCAAAACACGCTTGATGTTCTAACACGCTGTGATAAGCAACAGCGCAGGGAAAATGTCAACAAGTTGGAATCTCTCTGTCTTTTCTTCTCTCTGTCTGTTCTTCTCTCTCTTGTGCTTTCTCTTCTGTTTCTGTTGTTTGTCTGTCTGTCTTTTTCTCTATTTTCAGTTACCTCTTTTTTTTCCTTGGTTAATTTCAAACTTCTGCCCATTTTTTTTATTTATGTATCAGTTATCAATATTCATTTTCTCTATCTTTCTTTCCCCCTCTATTTTGTTTTTGTTTTGTTATTTCTCCCTTTTTTTCCTCTCCTTCTTTTGCATTTTCTGTATTTCTACTAATCTATCTACCTATCTATCTAGATATATATCTGCCTATCTATCTATCTGTTTATCCATCTATTTACTATCTTCATATATCTGTCTGTATAATAATTTTCACCTATCATTCTGTCTATCTTTCTATATATTTATCTGTCTGTCTATCCATCTATCCATCAACATATACATATATACCTGTTTATCTCGATCTATCTAGCAATCTATTTATCTAGTTATCTATCTAATTGAGAAAGAGAGAGAGAGAGGGAGAGAGAGAGAGAGAGAGAGAGAGAGAGAGAGAGAGAGAGAGAGAGAGAGAGAGAGAGAGAGAGAGAGAGAGAGAGAGAGAGGGGGGGGGGAGAAAGACAGACAGAGAGAGAGAGGGAGAGAGAGAGAGAGAGAGAGAGAGAGAGAGAGAGAGAGAGAGAGAGAGAGAGAGAGAGAGAGAGAGAGAGAGAGAGAGAGAGAGAGAGAGAGAGAGAGAGAGAGAGAGAGACTTAGACACGACCTGAGAGGGAAAGAGAAAGAGAGACGACTTGAGAGAGAGGGGAGGCGGGAGAGGAGATAGCAAGGAATCCATTAAAAAGTGCATACATTACCCTTTAAAATCGTACCCTGGCCTTACATTATAGGCAGTGACGTCACTTATTCTCAATCTCTCTCATACGTTTTCATTTTGAGGGGGGAGGGAGGGGGAAGGAGAGCGGGCGGGGGGGAGGGGGAAGGAGAGCGACGGGGGGGATGGGGAGGAGGGATTTTCCTTAATAATTAATTTCGAAGATTTACGATTATTTCTATTATCATTCTATAATCTAAACTTATGAGCTGTTTATTATTTCATTCATAACCCCCCATTTTTTCTAACATAATTTAACCCCAAGACACTAACTACTTTTTGATTCGGATCATCATTATGACAAAAGAAATTAGTATATGTTAATTCACGATCTTAAGTATTGCTAAAGTTATGCAATAAAAACAGCATTTAAGCAATAGAGAACGGCAGGATTTAAGATTAAAGTAACATGGGAGGTTTTATGGCCACTTAAAATGAGATTAGTGAGAATAAAAAGGGAAGCTTCGTCGGCTGATTGGATTTAAGAAGTGAGAGACTTAAAAAAAAAAAAAAAAAAAAAGGAAGAAAGAAAGAAAGAAAAAGTAAGTGGATAATAAATACGTGAGAGGAAATTGGTAAAATATCTGTATTGAAATGTGTTGTTTGAATTGTTTCAGTTCCGTTTGTCTTGATTTTTTTTCTTTCCTTTTCTTTTCTTTCTTTCTCTTTTTTTCTAATCTAGAATTTCATCTTCACAAATTCTGCTTTTCATTATTCTTTGCTTTCCATTTTCTTCGTCTTTTTGGCTTCATTTTTTTCTTTCCTTCTCCTTGTCTTCATCTTTTTGGCTTTATTTTTTTTCTCTCTCTCTCTCATTTTCTGTTCTCATTTCCTTCATCTTCTATGCTTCATTTTTCTTATGTTCTTATTTTGCTTCTATTTTTCTTTTTGCTTCATTCTTTTCTTCTCCGTTTTCTTCATTTTTTCTCTTCTTTTTTTTTTTTTGTCTTTTCTGCGTCATTATTTCTTTTTTCTCCTTTTTCCTTAATCTTTTAGGCTTCATTCTTTTCTTTCTTTTTCATTTCCTTCATCTTTTTTGCTTCATTTTTTTCTTCATCTCTTTTGCTTCGTTTTCCCTCCTCTTCCCAATTTTCTTTATCTTTTCTGCTTCCTTTTTATTTTTTACTGTAAGTTCTCTTTTTCTTTCTCATTTTGTTTAATTTTCTCTTTTCTTTTCATTTTGCTTCATCTTTTTTTCTCATTTTCCATATCTTTTTTATTCATTGCTTACTTTTCATTGTGCATCATCTTTTTTTTTGGCTGCATTTTTCTTCCCATTTCTTTTCATCTCCATTTTATCTTATCTTCTTCCACTTCACTCCTCTTCGGCTATTTCATACAACCCCCTCTCTCCTTTTTCTTCTCCTTCCTCCTCCTTCTCCTCCATCTTCTCCCACCTCCTCCCCCCTCCTTGGCCTTCTATCCAAAATTCTCTTCATTTCCCTCTCCTTCTTCTTGCCTCTTCCTCCTCCATCCTCTCTTCTCCCACCTCCTCCCCCTCTTCCTTAGCCTTCTATCCAAAATTATTTAATTTCCTTCTCCTTCTTCCTCCTCCTCCTCCAGCTCCTCCCTCCTCCTCCTCCTCCTCCTCCTCCTCCCTCCTCCTCCTCCTCCTCCCCTCCCTCCCTCCTCCCTCCCTCCCTCCCTCCCTCCTCCTCTTCCTCCCTCCTCCCTCCTCCTCCCCCTCCCTCCTCCTCCTCCCCCTCCCTCCTCCTCCTCCCCCCTCCCCCTAGCCCTTTATTCAAAACTCTCTTCATTTCCCTCTCTTCTTCTTCTTCTTCCTCTCCTCCTCCTCCTCCTCCTCCCCCTCCTCCTCCCCCCACCCTCCTCCTCCTCCCCCTCCCTAGACCTTTATTCAAAACTCTCTTCATTTCCCTTTCCTTCTTCTTCTTCTTCTTCTTCTTCCTCCTCCCCTCCTCCTTCCTCCTCCTCCCTCCTCCCTCCTCCATCTTCTCCCTCCTCCCTCCAGCCCCCTTCCCTACCCCCTCTATCCAAAATTCTTTCCATTTCCTCCCTTATTCTCCCCCTCGTCCTCCTCCCCCCCCTTCCCTCCTCCTCCTCCCCCTCCCTCCCTCCTCCTCCCCCTCCCTCCTCCTCCCTCCTCCCTCCCTAGCCCCTCTATCCAAAATTCTTTCAATTTCCCTCCCTTCTTCTCCCTCCTCCCTCCTCCTCCTCCACCCCTCCTCCTCTTCCCCTCCTCCCCTCCTCCTCCTCCTCCTCCCCCTCCCTCCTCCTCCTCCCCCTCCCTCCTCCCCCCTCCCTCCTCTCCCCCTCCCTCCCTAGCCCTCTATCCAAAATTCTTTTCATCTCCCTCCCGTCTTCTCCCTCCTCTTCCTCCTCCACCCTCCCTCGTCCTCCTCCTCCCCCTCCCTCCCCAGCCCTCTATCCAAAATTCTTTTCATTTCCCTCCATTTTTCTCCCTCCTCCTCCTCCATCTCCTTTTCCCTCTTCCCTCCCCCTCCCACCTCCTCCTCCCCTCCCTCCCCCTCCCTCTCTATCCCTCTATCCAAAATTCTTTCCATTTCCCTCCCTTCTTCTCCCACTCCCTCCTCCTCCCCACTCTCTCCCTCCATATTCCTATATCCAAAATTCTTTCCATTTCCCTCCTTCTTCTCCCTCCTCCTCCCTCCTCCCTCCCCTCCTCCTCCCTCCTCCTCCCTCCTCCCTCTCCCCCCTCCTCCCCTATCCCTCTATCCAAAATTCTTTCCATTTCCCTCCCTTCTTCTCCCTCCTCCTCCTCCTCCTCCCTCCCTCCTCCTCCTACCCCCTCCCCTCCTCCTCCCTCCTCCTCCCTCCTCCCTCCTCTCTATCCTCCTCCTCCCTCCTCCTCCGTCCTCCCTCCTCCTCTTCCCCCCTCCCACCTCCTCTTCCCCCCTTCCTCCTCTCCCCCCCTCCCTCCCTATCCCTCTATCCAAAATTCTTTTCATTTCCCTCTCCATCGGCAGCCGAAAGGGCGCGCGCGGTTGAAATTTTTCCAACAATATTTACCGTTATGAATAAATCTACGCAGCCGATTGCATTCAAGCTCACTATGCACTTAAAATGCACAGGCCGTGAAAACAGTTGCAAATAACATGCAACCGACGTAATCACATGCAAATGCACGCCCCTTGTATCCATGGCAATTCACCTTTTATTTAAAAAAAGAGAGAGAGAGAGAGACAGAGAGAGAGAGAGAGAGAGAGAAAGAGAAAGAGAGAGAGAGAGAGACACAGAGAGAGAGAGAGAGAGAGAGAGAGAGACAGAGAGAGAGAGAGAGAGAGAGAAAGAGAAAGAGAGAGAGAGAGAGAATAGAATAGAAATCAGTGTTTTACTTTTTTCTCTATTTTTCCGTCTGCCTGGCTATCTGTCTGCTTATTAGTCTTTCTGTCTCTTTCATTCATATTTTATCTATTTGTCATTCCATTTATCTATCTATAAGTCAGTATTTCTATCTCTTCATTTTTCTGTCTATCTATTTTCTTTTCTTTATTTTATTCATCTATCTATATTTTTATCTAATTACTCATCTGTCTATCTATCTATCTTTCTACATCTCTACTCATCTGTCTGTCTATCTATCTCTCTATTTGTCTGTCTATCTGCCAATATATCTATCTTTTTCCATCTACATGCTCCATTCGGAATTCAGAAAGGGAACTGATAATAAAACAGTGAAGTGAGAGAATCGAGAGAGAAGTGAAAGAGAATAAAAGTGAAATGAGATACGGGTGGGAGAAGCAAGAGGAATGATGCAAGAGAAGTGAAAGAAATGAGATGAGAGTGGGAGAAGCAAGAGAAATTAGTGAAATGAGATGAGA
>NC_091558.1:29157404-29177404 GCF_042767895.1 Penaeus vannamei | reverse complement strand
GCTTCCATGAGGAGGTTGATGACCTTTGTCCACTTAGGTGCACCTAGAATGATCCTGGCTGCTTCGTTTTGTATTGTTTCCAGTTTTTCTTTTAATGTTGTACTGGAAGCAATGAGGGCGACAGATGCATAGTCAATAATAGGACAGACAGCATGTACATAGAATGATCTTCGTACTTTGTGTCCTGCTCCTATGTGTCTCCCTGTCATGACTTTCATGACTGACAGTCTTTCCTTGGTTCTGTCAAGCAGGTATTGGATCTCCTTTTTGAAAATGTGTCATATCCATACACCAAGGTACAGGTAGTTCTTAACCCATTCCAGATCCATACCCTGCACAGTGAGTTTTTTGTTTCTGACATTAGTTCTCAGAGCCATTGCTTTGGATTTTTGCTTCAGACACCACATTCAGACAACGCTGAGCTCTAGTTAGGCAGTGATTGCCAGAGGCTATGATTGCCAAGTCATCAGCATAAGAGATGATCTTGCATCCCTCTGGCAGGTGAATGTCGAGTATGTTGGACATGAGGGTATTAAACAGGGCTGAACTGAGAACCCCTCCCTGAGGAGTTCCATTTTCAAGTGGCATGTGCTGCGAGAGGTGGCCTTGAAATCTGACATTTGCTGACCTATTTTTAAAATAGCTATGCAGGCCAAGAGTCTGCCTTTGACTGCTTTGTGGATTAGGGTCTCTTGAATGGCAAGCAGGCTTGCCAGTTCAAAAGCCTTCTCCAGGTCTAGGAAGACAACCACGGCGGGTGAGGTGCAGATTGTGCTTAAGAGTGTGGAAATGTTGTGTGCAGTGATCTTACCTTTTGTGAACCCGTGCAGGTATTCATGAGGGGGTCCCGTCTTCCAGCGGAGCCTGTTGATTACCATATTCTCAGCTGTTTTACCCAGGCAGCTGAGAAGCGAGATGGGACGGTACTTACCAGGCTCCTTTGGTTTTGGGATGGGAACTATTGTGGCTTGTTTCCAGCTCTGGGGCACCGTGGCGGTTTGCCAGGATTTGTTGATAAACTGCAGGAATGCAAGTTCTCCTGCCAGGCCTAAAGGCGAAATGATGGGGTGGAAGATCCCATCAGATCCCAGTGCTTATCCAGAGCTGGTTTTGTATGACTTTCTTAGTTCCCCAAGAGAGAACAAGGCATCCGTGTCATCGAATTCGAATGCCTTGTCTCTGATGAGAGCAAGTCTTCTTGGATTTAAGTTTTGTTGTTTTTCCCTCATCTCTGGAGGCAGGTTGTTGCTGGTTTTAACTGAAAACTCAAGCACCAATCTGTTAGCCTCTGACTGTGGATCATGATGAGTGCATTTCGGGGCTTGGCGACTTGTCGCTTGCCTGACCTGTTTCCACAACTCTGTAAGGCTGGTCTGGTGTCCAAAAGTCTGGCACCATTACAGACATTTTTCCTGCCTTACTCTGTTAGCAGTTTCCTTGGCATCCGCAACAGCTTCCCTCGACAGGGCCAGATTGTCGGGAGTTCTTTGCCGTCGGAAATTTTTTCTGCACATTTTAACCCTGTGGTTGACCTCTTTGATTCTCTGATTAAGCTGCTGCCCAATTTCAACTTGAACAGCAGTTTCTCTCCTGCCAACAGCCTCCTCGCTTCCCACATCCTTCGTCTCCTCCCTTATGCCGGTCACCCGTCACATACGCCTCAGGAAGACCATTTTCAGGCCAGAAATGATGACTTGGGTGATGGTAGTGATGACAACGGTGAGCCAAACGTCCTTGAGAGTGGTGAGGCCGATGTACCACCATCCCTCCCACCCCCTCTCAACCCTAACCCTTCCAGCTCCTCGCAGCACAGTCAAAGCAACCAAGAGCTGCAATATTTAATCCACTACCTCCAAGTCGCCCGCATTTCTGACGAGGAAAGACGACGACAAGAAGAAGCACGACGAGCGGAGCTACAAGAATACCGTCTTCAAATGGAGCAACAGCGACAGCTAAACGACGAACGCTTCATGCAGCTACTCAGCATGAAAGCTCCCAAGCCACTCCAGGTACAGCAAACCAGCCCAGAACAGCAAGCACCAACTGCTCACGAGCTTTCGCCTGTTCCACCTGTTGCCACCACGTCAGGATCTCCACATGCTGATTCCTTGTGTTTGAATGTGAATTGTAACCTCGGCTCAGAAAAAAGAATGTACTAACATACGTGCAAATATACTTTACCTTTGGGCTCATTTTGAGGGCATCTTGATATGAAGGCAACTTGTCCACCACATCATCATACTGCTCTGGTCATGGGTAAACCTACGATACCCAGCCCTCCTCAGCTACAGTCCGACGTCACCTACCAACTGTTCCGTCAGTGGCGTCGCAAGTTCGAGGACTATTCTGTGCTAATGGGCCTCCACAGTCTACCCCCAGCCACACAACACATATAACTCCGCACATGTGTTTCACTAGAAGTTCAGCGGCTGCTGCATTACACTCTGGCAATACCTCCTGACTCATCCATGCCAGTAGTCCAAGTCCTCGATGCTTTACAGCAGTATTTCCGCAACTCGCAGAACGAAGCCTTACGACGCCGGGAACTCCTTTCCTGCAAGCAGACGCCTGGTGAGCCCTTCTCTGCCTTCTACGCCCGCATGAAGGACTTAGCTGATGAAGTTGAACTCTGCACAGGGGACCGCACTACCTGTGCTGCAACACAGCTTAAGATGATTCTTTTGATGGGCGTGCATGAAGAGGAACTCGTGCAGCGCCTTGTCTCCCTCGACAGCCAGGCATCTTTAGATGACTTTGTCACCTGCTGCAGAACCTTTAAGTCCTCCAGGGCCACTGCATCTGCTATCGTTGCTGCCCCCAGCCAACTCAACATCCTCTCTTCATACAAGAGGAACCAACGCCGCCAGAAGATGACAGCTACGACCAAGCACACGCCTCAACACTGTCAGTCTCCACCGTTGACCAAGGACTCGCCCGCCTCCTGTAGGTCTTGTACCCGTCAACATGCCGTGGGACATTGCCCTGCAAAAGATAGTACCTGCCCAAATTGTGGGTACAAGGGTCATTGGCACCGTACGCCCGGTGCCCAGCAAAGGACTCTGAATGCACCACTTGCCACAAACAGGGCCACTTCGCAAGTGCTGTCCACCAGGAAGACCTCTTCCAACCAGACTCGTAGAGCACATAGAGTGTCCACCGGCAGGACCCCTAAGCCAGTCAATGTCACCCTGTCCTATGGCTCAAAGTCCTCCCAACTGCTGATGCTACCTGACACTGGAGCTGATATCACGGTGATTGGCCCGAAGCACCTGGACTCCTTGGGAATCCCCAGATGCAATCTTTCACCCCCGCCTGCGACTGACGTCCTCACAACAGATGGGTCGTCCATGACTCCAGCTTTGGGTTGTTTCGAGACCACCTTCCAGCTCGGTCAAACGTCCTGCAAGGCCATTGTCCACGTCCACGAGGACATCCAGACACCACTGCTCTCGTATGGCCACTGAGTGGATCTGGCCATCGTCTCTACAGATTTCCCAAAGCCCATCCTCTCTGTGATCCACGTCAACAGATGTGCACAGTAGATGCCTGCCTCAGCAATGTCGTCCCCCACTGCTGCTCAGACCTACTTCCTACACTTCAGTGACGTCCTTGTGTCTACGACTGACCTCCGGACTACGCCACTAAAGATGTCTGGCCCACCAATGAGGACCCACCTTCAGCCAGGTGCGACACCCTTTACCATACACACGCCTAGACTTATACCTTTCGCCTACCGAGACCAGGTCAAGGAGGAACTCGATTCCCTGGTGCAGCAAGGGATCATTTCGCCCATCGGTGACAAGCCCTCCAAGTGGTGCCATCCGATGGTCCTGATACCTAAGCCTGGCAATGGTTTACGCATCAATGTGGACCTCACACGCTTGAACTCCTAAGTGTCCAGGCCTACACACCCATCACCCACACCCACTAACACTATCCGCACCATCAATCCATCTGCCAAGTTCTTTACTAAGGCAGATGCATTGCACGGATATTGGCAAATGGACCTTGCGGAGGAAGACCGTCAACTCACGACGTTCATAACACCTCACGGGCGCTACTACCACTGCAGAGGACCTATGGGATTTGCCGCTACTGGGGATGCCTACTGTCTTCGTGGAGACCTGGCTCTGCAAGGCATCACCAACTGCGTAAAGGTAGTGGAAGATATCCTCCTCTTCGACAATGATTTACCGACTCACCTCCGATGAGTTTTCCAGATGCTATCCAGGTGCCGTGTCCTGGATAAGAGTGTGGAAATGTTGTGTGCAGTGATCTTACCTTTTGTGAACCCGTGCAGGTATTCATGAGGGGGTCCCGTCTTCCAGCGGAGCCTGTTGATTACCATATTCTCAGCTGTTTTACCCAGGCAGCTGAGAAGCGAGATGGGACGGTACTTACCAGGCTCCTTTGGTTTTGGGATGGGAACTATTGTGGCTTGTTTCCAGCTCTGGGGCACCGTGGCGGTTTGCCAGGATTTGTTGATAAACTGCAGGAATGCAAGTTCTCCTGCCAGGCCTAAAGGCGAAATGATGGGGTGGAAGATCCCATCAGATCCCAGTGCTTATCCAGAGCTGGTTTTGTATGACTTTCTTAGTTCCCCAAGAGAGAACAAGGCATCCGTGTCATCGAATTCGAATGCCTTGTCTCTGATGAGAGCAAGTCTTCTTGGATTTAAGTTTTGTTGTTTTTCCCTCATCTCTGGAGGCAGGTTGTTGCTGGTTTTAACTGAAAACTCAAGCACCAATCTGTTAGCCTCTGACTGTGGATCATGATGAGTGCATTTCGGGGCTTGGCGAATTGTCGCTTGCCTGACCTGTTTCCACAACTCTGTAAGGCTGGTCTGGTGTCCAAAAGTCTGGCACCATTACAGACATTTTTCCTGCCTTACTCTGTTAGCAGTTTCCTTGGCATCCGCAACAGCTTCCCTCGACAGGGCCAGATTGTCGGGAGTTCTTTGCCGTCGGAAATTTTTTCTGCACATTTTAACCCTGTGGTTGACCTCTTTGATTCTCTGATTAAGCTGCTGCCCAATTTCAACATGAACAGCAGTTTCTCTCCTGCCAACAGCCTCCTCGCTTCCCACATCCTTTGTCTCCTCCCTTATGCCGGTCACCCGTCACATACGCCTCAGGAAGACCATTTTCAGGCCAGAAATGATGACTTGGGTGATGGTAGTGATGACAACGGTGAGCCAAACGTCCTTGAGAGTGGTGAGGCCGATGTACCACCATCCCTCCCACCCCCTCTCAACCCTAACCCTTCCAGCTCCTCGCAGCACAGTCAAAGCAACCAAGAGCTGCAATATTTAATCCACTACCTCCAAGTCGCCCGCATTTCTGACGAGGAAAGACGACGACAAGAAGAAGCACGACGAGCGGAGCTACAAGAATACCGTCTTCAAATGGAGCAACAGCGACAGCTAAACGACGAACGCTTCATGCAGCTACTCAGCATGAAAGCTCCCAAGCCACTCCAGGTACAGCAAACCAGCCCAGAACAGCAAGCACCAACTGCTCACGAGCTTTCGCCTGTTCCACCTGTTGCCACCACGTCAGGATCTCCACATGCTGATTCCTTGTGTTTGAATGTGAATTGTAACCTCGGCTCAGAAAAAAGAATGTACTAACATACGTGCAAATATACTTTACCTTTGGGCTCATTTTGAGGGCATCTTGATATGAAGGCAACTTGTCCACCACATCATCATACTGCTCTGGTCATGGGTAAACCTACGATACCCAGCCCTCCTCAGCTACAGTCCGACGTCACCTACCAACTGTTCCGTCAGTGGCGTCGCAAGTTCGAGGACTATTCTGTGCTAATGGGCCTCCACAGTCTACCCCCAGCCACACAACACATATAACTCCGCACATGTGTTTCGCTAGAAATTCAGCGGCTGCTGCATTACACTCTGGCAATACCTCCTGACTCATCCATGCCAGTAGTCCAAGTCCTCGATGCTTTACAGCAGTATTTCCGCAACTCGCAGAACGAAGCCTTACGACGCCGGGAACTCCTTTCCTGCAAGCAGACGCCTGGTGAGCCCTTCTCTGCCTTCTACGCCCGCATGAAGGACTTAGCTGATGAAGTTGAACTCTGCACAGGGGACCGCACTACCTGTGCTGCAACACAGCTTAAGATGATTCTTTTGATGGGCGTGCATGAAGAGGAACTCGTGCAGCGCCTTGTCTCCCTCGACAGCCAGGCATCTTTAGATGACTTTGTCACCTGCTGCAGAACCTTTAAGTCCTCCAGGGCCACTGCATCTGCTATCGTTGCTGCCCCCAGCCAACTCAACATCCTCTCTTCATACAAGAGGAACCAACGCCGCCAGAAGATGACAGCTACGACCAAGCACACGCCTCAACACTGTCAGTCTCCACCGTTGACCAAGGACTCGCCCGCCTCCTGTAGGTCTTGTACCCGTCAACATGCCGTGGGACATTGCCCAGCAAAAGATAGTACCTGCCCAAATTGTGGGTACAAGGGTCATTGGCACCGTACGCCCGGTGCCCAGCAAAGGACTCTGAATGCACCACTTGCCACAAACAGGGCCACTTCGCAAGTGCTGTAAGTCCACCAGGAAGACCTCTTCCAACCAGACTCGTAGAGCACATAGAGTGTCCACCGGCAGGACCCCTAAGCCAGTCAATGTCACCCTGTCCTATGGCTCAAAGTCCTCCCAACTGCTGATGCTACCTGACACTGGAGCTGATATCACGGTGATTGGCCCGAAGCACCTGGACTCCTTGGGAATCCCCAGATGCAATCTTTCACCCCCGCCTGCGACTGACGTCCTCACAACAGATGGGTCGTCCATGACTCCAGCTTTGGGTTGTTTCGAGACCACCTTCCAGCTCGGTCAAACGTCCTGCAAGGCCATTGTCCACGTCCACGAGGACATCCAGACACCACTGCTCTCGTATGGCCACTGAGTGGATCTGGCCATCGTCTCTACAGATTTCCCAAAGCCCATCCTCTCTGTGATCCACGTCAACAGATGTGCACAGTAGATGCCTGCCTCAGCAATGTCGTCCCCCACTGCTGCTCAGACCTACTTCCTACAACACTTCAGTGACGTCCTTGTGTCTACGACTGACCTCCGGACTACGCCACTAAAGATGTCTGGCCCACCAATGAGGACCCACCTTCAGCCAGGTGCGACACCCTTTACCATACACACGCCTAGACTTATACCTTTCGCCTACCGAGACCAGGTCAAGGAGGAACTCGATTCCCTGGTGCAGCAAGGGATCATTTCGCCCATCGGTGACAAGCCCTCCAAGTGGTGCCATCCGATGGTCCTGATACCTAAGCCTGGCAATGGTTTACGCATCAATGTGGACCTCACACGCTTGAACTCCTAAGTGTCCAGGCCTACACACCCATCACCCACACCCACTAACACTATCCGCACCATCAATCCATCTGCCAAGTTCTTTACTAAGGCAGATGCATTGCACGGATATTGGCAAATGGACCTTGCGGAGGAAGACCGTCAACTCACGACGTTCATAACACCTCACGGGCGCTACTACCACTGCAGAGGACCTATGGGATTTGCCGCTACTGGGGATGCCTACTGTCTTCGTGGAGACCTGGCTCTGCAAGGCATCACCAACTGCGTAAAGGTAGTGGAAGATATCCTCCTCTTCGACAATGATTTACCGACTCACCTCCGATGAGTTTTCCAGATGCTATCCAGGTGCCGTGTCCTGGATAAGAGTGTGGAAATGTTGTGTGCAGTGATCTTACCTTTTGTGAACCCGTGCAGGTATTCATGAGGGGGTCCCGTCTTCCAGCGGAGCCTGTTGATTACCATATTCTCAGCTGTTTTACCCAGGCAGCTGAGAAGCGAGATGGGACGGTACTTACCAGGCTCCTTTGGTTTTGGGATGGGAACTATTGTGGCTTGTTTCCAGCTCTGGGGCACCGTGGCGGTTTGCCAGGATTTGTTGATAAACTGCAGGAATGCAAGTTCTCCTGCCAGGCCTAAAGGCGAAATGATGGGGTGGAAGATCCCATCAGATCCCAGTGCTTATCCAGAGCTGGTTTTGTATGACTTTCTTAGTTCCCCAAGATAGAACAAGGCATCCGTGTCATCGAATTCGAATGCCTTGTCTCTGATGAGAGCAAGTCTTCTTGGATTTAAGTTTTGTTGTTTTTCCCTCATCTCTGGAGGCAGGTTGTTGCTGGTTTTAACTGAAAACTCAAGCACCAATCTGTTAGCCTCTGACTGTGGATCATGATGAGTGCATTTCGGGGCTTGGCGAATTGTCGCTTGCCTGACCTGTTTCCACAACTCTGTAAGGCTGGTCTGGTGTCCAAAAGTCTGGCACCATTACAGACATTTTTCCTGCCTTACTCTGTTAGCAGTTTCCTTGGCATCCGCAACAGCTTCCCTCGACAGGGCCAGATTGTCGGGAGTTCTTTGCCGTCGGAAATTTTTTCTGCACATTTTAACCCTGTGGTTGACCTCTTTGATTCTCTGATTAAGCTGCTGCCCAATTTCAACATGAACAGCAGTTTCTCTCCTGCCAACAGCCTCCTCGCTTCCCACATCCTTTGTCTCCTCCCTTATGCCGGTCACCCGTCACATACGCCTCAGGAAGACCATTTTCAGGCCAGAAATGATGACTTGGGTGATGGTAGTGATGACAACGGTGAGCCAAACGTCCTTGAGAGTGGTGAGGCCGATGTACCACCATCCCTCCCACCCCCTCTCAACCCTAACCCTTCCAGCTCCTCGCAGCACAGTCAAAGCAACCAAGAGCTGCAATATTTAATCCACTACCTCCAAGTCGCCCGCATTTCTGACGAGGAAAGACGACGACAAGAAGAAGCACGACGAGCGGAGCTACAAGAATACCGTCTTCAAATGGAGCAACAGCGACAGCTAAACGACGAACGCTTCATGCAGCTACTCAGCATGAAAGCTCCCAAGCCACTCCAGGTACAGCAAACCAGCCCAGAACAGCAAGCACCAACTGCTCACGAGCTTTCGCCTGTTCCACCTGTTGCCACCACGTCAGGATCTCCACATGCTGATTCCTTGTGTTTGAATGTGAATTGTAACCTCGGCTCAGAAAAAAGAATGTACTAACATACGTGCAAATATACTTTACCTTTGGGCTCATTTTGAGGGCATCTTGATATGAAGGCAACTTGTCCACCACATCATCATACTGCTCTGGTCATGGGTAAACCTACGATACCCAGCCCTCCTCAGCTACAGTCCGACGTCACCTACCAACTGTTCCGTCAGTGGCGTCGCAAGTTCGAGGACTATTCTGTGCTAATGGGCCTCCACAGTCTACCCCCAGCCACACAACACATATAACTCCGCACATGTGTTTCGCTAGAAATTCAGCGGCTGCTGCATTACACTCTGGCAATACCTCCTGACTCATCCATGCCAGTAGTCCAAGTCCTCGATGCTTTACAGCAGTATTTCCGCAACTCGCAGAACGAAGCCTTACGACGCCGGGAACTCCTTTCCTGCAAGCAGACGCCTGGTGAGCCCTTCTCTGCCTTCTACGCCCGCATGAAGGACTTAGCTGATGAAGTTGAACTCTGCACAGGGGACCGCACTACCTGTGCTGCAACACAGCTTAAGATGATTCTTTTGATGGGCGTGCATGAAGAGGAACTCGTGCAGCGCCTTGTCTCCCTCGACAGCCAGGCATCTTTAGATGACTTTGTCACCTGCTGCAGAACCTTTAAGTCCTCCAGGGCCACTGCATCTGCTATCGTTGCTGCCCCCAGCCAACTCAACATCCTCTCTTCATACAAGAGGAACCAACGCCGCCAGAAGATGACAGCTACGACCAAGCACACGCCTCAACACTGTCAGTCTCCACCGTTGACCAAGGACTCGCCCGCCTCCTGTAGGTCTTGTACCCGTCAACATGCCGTGGGACATTGCCCAGCAAAAGATAGTACCTGCCCAAATTGTGGGTACAAGGGTCATTGGCACCGTACGCCCGGTGCCCAGCAAAGGACTCTGAATGCACCACTTGCCACAAACAGGGCCACTTCGCAAGTGCTGTAAGTCCACCAGGAAGACCTCTTCCAACCAGACTCGTAGAGCACATAGAGTGTCCACCGGCAGGACCCCTAAGCCAGTCAATGTCACCCTGTCCTATGGCTCAAAGTCCTCCCAACTGCTGATGCTACCTGACACTGGAGCTGATATCACGGTGATTGGCCCGAAGCACCTGGACTCCTTGGGAATCCCCAGATGCAATCTTTCACCCCCGCCTGCGACTGACGTCCTCACAACAGATGGGTCGTCCATGACTCCAGCTTTGGGTTGTTTCGAGACCACCTTCCAGCTCGGTCAAACGTCCTGCAAGGCCATTGTCCACGTCCACGAGGACATCCAGACACCACTGCTCTCGTATGGCCACTGAGTGGATCTGGCCATCGTCTCTACAGATTTCCCAAAGCCCATCCTCTCTGTGATCCACGTCAACAGATGTGCACAGTAGATGCCTGCCTCAGCAATGTCGTCCCCCACTGCTGCTCAGACCTACTTCCTACAACACTTCAGTGACGTCCTTGTGTCTACGACTGACCTCCGGACTACGCCACTAAAGATGTCTGGCCCACCAATGAGGACCCACCTTCAGCCAGGTGCGACACCCTTTACCATACACACGCCTAGACTTATACCTTTCGCCTACCGAGACCAGGTCAAGGAGGAACTCGATTCCCTGGTGCAGCAAGGGATCATTTCGCCCATCGGTGACAAGCCCTCCAAGTGGTGCCATCCGATGGTCCTGATACCTAAGCCTGGCAATGGTTTACGCATCAATGTGGACCTCACACGCTTGAACTCCTAAGTGTCCAGGCCTACACACCCATCACCCACACCCACTAACACTATCCGCACCATCAATCCATCTGCCAAGTTCTTTACTAAGGCAGATGCATTGCATGGATATTGGCAAATGGACCTTGCGGAGGAAGACCGTCAACTCACGACGTTCATAACACCTCACGGGCGCTACTACCACTGCAGAGGACCTATGGGATTTGCCGCTACTGGGGATGCCTACTGTCTTCGTGGAGACCTGGCTCTGCAAGGCATCACCAACTGCGTAAAGGTAGTGGAAGATATCCTCCTCTTCGACAATGATTTACCGACTCACCTCCGATGAGTTTTCCAGCTGCTATCCAGGTGCCGTGTCCACGGCATAACCTTGAACAAGGACAAGTAGCTGCCACCAAGGTCAGTTTTTGTGGATATAGCATCTCACCAGAGGGCATCACTGCAGACCCTGAAAAAGTTGCAGCCCTACCCTACACCCTCCAATATTACGGACCTCCGGTCGTTCATGGGTCTTGTGAATCAGCTGGCCGACTTCTCACCGGAGATCGCGGCCACTGCACAGCCTCTCCGCCCTCTGATGTCACCAAAACGGTCCTTCACTTGGACCCCAGACCATGACCAGGCATTCGGGAAGGTCAAGGCTGCCCTCCTATCGCCCCCAGTCTTGACTCCTTTCAACCCGAAACTGCCAGTGACTCTACAAACTGACGCCTCTCGCCTTTATGGTCTGGAATACGCCCTATTTCAGGAACACGGCCATGGCCAGCTCCGGCTCTTCCAGTGTGGTTCACGGTTTCTAACCGATGCCGAGTCACGCTACGTCACAATCGAGCTGGAGATGCTGGCTGCTTCATGGGCCATGGGAAAGTGCCGCCTGTACCTCGCCAGCTTCCAGCACTTTACCCTTCATACCGACCACAGGCCATTGATCCCAATCCTGAACCACTACACGTTGGATGCCATAGAAAACCCCCGACTCCAGCGTTTGAGAGTGAAAATGGCTCTGTATGTCTTCATCGCTGTGTGGTGCACCAGTAAGACCTTGTGCGTCCCTGACGCCCTCTCTCGAGCACCCGTCAGCCACCCCACATTCGACAACGAAGAAGAGTGTACCATGACAGCTGCACACATCCGGTCCCTTGTCTCTACAAATGCTACCTCAACAGACGGCCAGGCCACAGCTCCTATCCTCGACGACGACAGGACTCTACAGGAGCTTCGCGCCGTCGCATCACAGGACCAAGATTACCGCCGCCTCCTGGAGTACGTCACCACAGGATTTCCCTCCAACTGCTACAGCCTACACGCCTCCATCCTCCCGTACTGGAAATTGTGGGACAGCCTGTATGCAGATGGAGAGCTTGTGCTACATGGTCCCCGCATCGTTGTTCCAGCTACACTCCACCGTCGCACCTTGACCCACCTCCACGATAGTCACAGAGAAGTCGAAGCCACCCGTCGTTGCGCCAGGCAGACTGTCTACTGGCCTGGCATCGACTCTGACATAAAGAGTACAGTCGAAGCATGTGACTCCTGCCAATGTCTCCAGCCCAGCCAACAGCAGGAACCCTACCTATGCAATGACCAGCCATCAAGCCCCTTTGAGTCTGTGTCCGCTGACTTTTTTCAAGTAGCTGGGAAGTCTTCCCTGGTCATTGCAGACAGACTCTCAGGGTGGCCCGTGGTTACTCCCTGTGGTCAGGACATAACCGCAACTAAGGTCATGCGCATGTTTTGCCGGTACTACCGAGAAGTCGGTGTACCTGTCCGCCTCACGACAAGCCCCCATTCACCAGTGAGGAATTCAGAAGGTTTACTGAATGCTGGGGTGTCCACCACCTTGTGACGTCCGCACACTATCCACAGTCGAATGGCCACGCTGAGGCTGCGGTCAAGTCCGTGAAGCATTTGATCCTCAAGACGGTGCCTGACGGCAACATCGACTGTGAGGCGTTCGACCGGGGCCTGCTAGAGCTCTGGAACACCCCAACCCCTGCTGGCCGATCTCCTGCCCAGATTTTGCATGGCCATCCTCTTCGGACTTGTGTCCCTGCTCACCCCCAGTCCTCCTCTGCAGAGTGGCAGACCAAGTCTGACGACTGGGACCGCCGCGCCGCTGCCCAAGCCGACCAAGTGACCAGCCTCTATGATAGCCATGCCCGTCCTCTTCCAAGGCCGTCCGTAGGCCAGCGTGTCCGCATTCAGGACCACAAATCCCTCCGATGGGATAAAGTCGGTGTAATCATGGGCTGTGGTAGGTCCCGACAGTATGAAGTGCGACTACCCAGTGGACGCGTATGGTGGCGTAACTGCAGACATCTCCGCCCAGTGCCAGTGCCCAAGTGTGAACCCTCATTCTTGTCCCCTGTGTCCCCTCGTCAAGACCAGGAAACAGGGTCGTTACATGTTCCTCCCGTTACCCCACGTCGCTCACCAAGACTCGTAGCAAAGAGTCCCGTATCTGCTCGAGATGCCACTACGAGTGTAAAGGGAGGGGGAGGCGTATAGATATTATTATATACAGTGTACCATTTGTTTATGTAACATTTTATTTGTAAGCCCTGCATCTTACTTTAGTTTTATAGTTATGGTCCCTCGGACATTCCATGCAGGCACCAACCCCCTCAGCCAATCAGGGAGCGAGACAGCTGAGCCCGAGGAGACTGCAGGTTGCATTTGTTTTGTCCTTCACCTGCCCGTTTGTACTTTTGATGTGTGTGGTATTTTGCACCAATAAAGCTCACTTGCAAATCTGAGTTTTCAAGAACCAACAGACGAAGGAACACAGAAGACTGACCTAACCTCCCTTCGCTTCCGTTCTCCTGTCCTCACCTGCCCCGTGTTTCCCGAGTGCTTCTTTTCCTTTCCCTCTTATATCCGAGGGGTCGGCGGTTCGCGCCCCGCCCAGGCGCGAGAAGTTGCAATTGTCGCCCGGAGGTTACTGCTGTGGCTGGGCACCACGGTGGGTAAGGACTAAGCTCTGTCGCCTCAGCACTATCTGACACACGTTGATCGAGTCGACATTAGTCGGCACAGGCCTGGCTCCCCCATAGCCCGAGCGAGGCTCAGCTTCGCATATCGGACTTATCCTTATCCTTATCCTTGCCTCCTCAGTCCCGAAGATGGAATCGAGGACGATTCCGAAACTGATCTCACTTTCTCAATAAATCTAGTTTGTTCATTGTGGGTTTTTCTACCATATATGCATATGTATTTACATATGTTATACATATGTATATACATATATATATATATATATATATATATATATATATATATATATATATATATATATATATATAGATATATATATATTTATATATATATATATATATATATATATATATATATATATATATGTGTGTGTGTGTGTGTGTGTGTGTGCGTGTGTGTGTGTGTGTGTGTGTGTGTGTCTATATATATATATATATATATATATATATATATATATATATATATATATATATATATATATAGCCGCCCAGAGCACCTCCCTCCCGATCCCAGGTGGGACATCGATGTTCTCTCGGATCACTCCAGGCAAGAGATGATTTATTTCATTTAACCTTGTTGACCTTATGACCTCGTGACATTGACCTCTTGACCTTGCGTTGAGGACTTAGAGACTCCCAAAGGAATTTACTTATTCACATTACAGGTTTTTTCCATTTCCTACAAAGTTGCTTTCCCTGAAATTCAGCAGATCATAATTTTTATAAATCATTATGAAAGCTCCTGGAAATTAAATGCAGATGTTCCCCGGACATGAAAATTATGTTTCTTTCAGATTAAGAAAAAAGCAAAATAATTGAGAAATATTACATTCTCTTTTTTAGATTCACTAATAATTAGAAAAACAACGAACTCCTGAATCATGAAATAACTAAGAATAGATAAAACTAAAATTAATATAAAATGATAATATAATAAGAGTTAAAATATTTAAAAAATGAAATAAGAATAAAATAGAAAACGAACTAAATAAAGTTGAAATAGAATGAAAGTAAATATGAAATAAAATGTTCGTCCAGGTTGAATTTCATTATAGCGTGCTGCATCTTACCTAGGTCTTAACGTTCCACAGGTACTTTTAGCATAAATTCGTAATTATATTGGATACGCCTATGATATCGTGCAAAAAGATGAGCAAAAAATATAAGTTGCCGGTTCGCGTTTTGGATAAGTGTACATTCTTCAATATCCCAGTTTCTCGGCCTGTCTGCCTGTTCGTCTGACCATGTGTTTCTCTGCCTGTCCATCTGCCGCTCCATCTTTCTGTTTGTCTATATGGTTCTTCATCGCACTGTCTACCTATATATCCATCTACATGTGTGTGTGTGTGTATACTGTACACACACACACACATTTGTGTGTGTTTCTCTTAAATGTCAATATATATATATATACATATATATATATATATATATATATATATATATATATATATATATATATATATATATACATATATATATATTTATATATATATATTTATATATATATATACATATATATATATATAAGATATATATAAATATATATATATATATATATATATATATATATATATGTATATATATATATATATATATATATATATATATATATATATATGTATGTATGTATATAAGATATATACATATGTATCTGTGTGTGTGTGTGTTTGTAGGTGTGCTTGTGAATTTACGTGTATACATGTACATTTATATGTATATACATATGCATGTGTGTGATAATAATCATGAAAATATTAATCAAAACTCGAATATGACTCCAGTTCAATATCGTCTTTAGATTAATCAAAGTTTATGATTCAGGATCAGATTTACCTTCACGCGTGATGCTCATTTTGACGAATTAATGGGCAGTTACGCTACTCTTGATAGGCAGTTATGCTGTTCATTAAGAGCGCCTTGGCTGCGATTAAGGCGCCGGGGTTCGAGGCCGACCTGGGAATCTGGCTGCGCGTCGCCCTCGAGCTGCGTGACGTCATGCTCTCGGGTGTTGCGTTTTTCTAGCTGTTCTTTGGTTTTTCTTCTCTCATTTTTTCATTTTGTTTTCATCTATTTTTTTTTCTTCTTCTTCTTCTTGTGTAAATCTCTCTCTTCTTCTTATATATATATATATATATATATATATATATATATATATATATATATATATATAGATAGATAGATAGATAGATATATAGATATATAGATATATATTTTTTTTTTCTTCTTCTTTTTTACTTTCTTTTCTTTTCCCTTCTGCTAGGTAAGTTTCTTTCTCTTCTTTTTATTCCACTCCTTTCTCTTCATCTTATCATTAGCAGTTAGTAATGCTAGTAATAATATCAGTAGCAGTATCAATAGTTTTCAGCTTTACACACACACACACACACACACACACACACACACACACACACACACATACATATACACACACACACACACACACACACACACACATATATATATATATATATATATATATATATATATATATATATATATATATATATATATATATATATATATGTGTGTGTGTGTGTGTGTGTGTGTGTGTGTGTGTGTGTGTGTGTGTGCGTGTATAGATGATTCATACACTGTATGTATATACAACAGCCAGACTTTCTCTCTACAAACGTGCCGCTCTGAACTGATTAAGAAATTATGAATCATCTCTAAGACACCTGCCAAACTCAAGTACTCATTAATCCGGTGATTCAAGAAACATTTAGTCGCATGTGTATCTTTTTCCTCTTGTCACTCGTCAACTTATCCTCGGTGCTTTTGCCAGTTAATTAAAAACGGAAATAGGTTGATTATGTCGTTTTTCTCGTATAATATGTAATTGATATTTCTATTTCACTTTTTTTAAATCTTTTTCATCTTTTTTTTTCTGAATATGAATCGAATTCCACTTTTTTTTTTTTTTATTTGCTCAAAATACGTGACATTTTGGTCTTAGATACTAAAGACTTTAATTCACTCGACTTTAATTCACTTTATTCTCGAGGTTACTCGTCTTTATGAGGATGATAAACTTTATATTTCATGTCAGATAATTGTAATAAAGAGACATACTGTTCAAAATGTTAAGACCGAGGTTCCCGAATAATATTTGAATAGAATTAATCCATTATAGAATGTAAAAAGAATATGAAGAAAGAGAGAGAAAGAGATTTGAAAAAAAAGAAAAAAAAGAAACAGAATGGAGGAGGAAAGAGAAAAGAGGGTTGCAGCGGAGGAGGAGAAACGGGAGGAAGAAGGCAACGAGAGAGGAAAGGAAAGAAAAGGAAGAAGGGGAGAGGAAGATTAGATAATAACTGTGGTGATGATAATGATAGTAATAACAAGGGGAAGAATAATGACATTGGCAATGATGATGGTAAAAGCAATAAAAATACCAATTGTAATGAGTAAAAATTGTGATAATGATTATAACTATGATAAGGCTGATAATCAGTTTCATCATTAGCGTCATTGATGTTACTATCAATATTATCATCATCATTATTATTATAGCCATTATTATCATATTTTCATTTTCATTATTGATACTATTGTTGTTATTATAGTAATAATTATCATCATTGCGGTTATCTTTATTATCAGTCGTAACACTATTATCATTATTGTCATCAGTGCTATCACGACTATCAATAACACTTTTATTATCATTATTATTATCACTATCATTACTATTATAATTATCACCATCATCACTGCAATTATCATTGCTGTTATTGGTAGTGGTTATTATTATCATTATTACTATTATTATCATTATCATCTTTATCACTATTATCATTATTGTTGTTTTATTACCATCAGCTGTTATCATCAGCTTTGATATTATATTAGTATTGACATCCATATCATTATTGCTATCATTATATTCTTTATCGTTATTACCATTGTTATTATTATTATCATTATGATTATCATCATCATTATGATTATGATTATCATCATTATCATCATCATTATCATCATCTTGATTATGACCTTAATTATAATTATTGTCGTTATTGTCATTATTATCATCATAATCATTATTATCATTATCGTTACTATATTACCATCATTGTTATTATTATCATTGTTATTATCAATGTCATTAGCCTACTATTATTATTATCTTTGTTATTACCACTACTTATACTACTACTGCTACGACTACTACTACTATCATCAAAGTGATAGAAATACAATCAGACCACTTTATCTCTTATTCCCAATAAGCCGAAATAATATAACTATCTCACCGAAAGTGTTTGTGTTGACTCAAAGCTAAAACTAATTCATAATCCCATATTAATCTTGTATCAAAGGCTTCATTATTCACTAATGATATCCCCTATACACCTACGATAATCAAGGCATTTTTCACTCTAGGTAGGGCAAAGAGAGAGAGAGAGAGAGAGAGAGAGAGAGAGAGAGAGAGAGAGAGAGAGAGAGAGAGAGAGAGAGAGAGAGGGAGGGAGGGAGGGAGGGAGGGAGGGAGGGAGGGAGGGAGGTAGAGAGAGAGAGAGAGAGAGAGAGAGAGAGAGAGAGAGAGAGAGAGAGAGAGAGAGAGAGAGAGAGAGAGGGAGAGGAGAGCGAGAGAGAGAGAGAGAGAGAGAGAGAGAGAGAGAGAGAGAGAGAGAGAGAGAGAGAGAGAGAGAGAGAGGGAGAAAGAGAGAGGGAGGGAGGGAGAGACAGACAGACAGACAATCAGACAGACGAACGGACGGACAGAGCAGACAGGGACAGAGCGATAGGAAGAGGCATACGAGAGAGAGATACGGAGAAAGAAAGGGGGGCTAGAGAGAGAGAGAGAGAGAGAGAGAGAGAGAGAGAGAGAGAGAGAGAGAGAGAGAGAGAGAGAGAGAGAGAGAGAGAGAGAGAGAGAGAGAGAGAGAGAGAGAGAGAGAGAGAGAGAGAGAGAGAGAGAGAGAGAGAGAGAGAGAGAGAGAGAGAGAGAGAGAGAGAGAGAGAGAGAGAGAGAGAGAGAGAGAGAGAGAGAGAGAGAGGAGAGAGAGAGAGAGAGAGAGAGAGAGAGAGAGAGAGAGAGAGAGAGAGAGAGAGAGAGAGAGAGAGAGAGAGAGAGAGAGAGAGAGAGAGAGAGAGAGAGAGAGAGAGAGAGAGAGAGAGAGAGAGAGAGAGAGAGAGAGAGAGAGAGAGAGAGAGAGAGAGGAAGATAAAAAGTAGTCATTAATTTTGTATCAAAGGCTTCATTATTCACTAATGATATCCCTTTACACCTACGATAATCAAACATTTTTTTCCGTATATCCGTGATTACAGATATACATATATTCTAGTAGCTATTTCCACTGAGAATGTGCAAGAGGGAGAGCGAGGAATTGAGATAAGGTGAGAGAGAGGGGAACAAGAAGGGAGGGAATGAAAGAGAGAAACAGAGAGAAAGAAAAGACAAACAGGCAGACTTACAGGGAGAGACAAGAGGGAGAAATGAAGATGGCAAAATCAAAAGGGGATAGAAGTGAAAGTTGGACACCACAAGATGAAAACAATCAGTGTGGGAATTGAAAAGGAACAGAAACTTCAAATATAAAAGTAAACAAAAAAAAGGGAAAGACAGGTTGAACAAAACATTTTAGAACAAAGAGGAAAAAACGAGGAAATGGAGGTAAACCAATTTCGTAAAGGTTTCGCACAGAGAGAAAAATCTAAATTTTGAAGAAGGAAAAAAAAACGCGGTATCGTGCATGGGGTATGAGAAAGAAAGAAAGAAAGAAAAATAGAAAGAGAGAGCGAATGAGAGAAGGCAAGGCGGGAAAATAAAGAGAGGAGGGAGATGAAAAAAAAGAGCCACAACATAGAAAGGAAACCTTGATATAATCAAAAGCGATACAACTAGAAACAAAGCTACAATAAAAACGAAATATCTTCTAGAATTAGGTGCAATCAGATATAATACTAAAATCATACAAAACTTTAGCCAATAGTGAGACCTCAGTAACCAGAGACATAGGCTTTCAAAACATTTTCGTAGTCATGAATTGCACCATAAAATCGCTTAGAGTAAGGGAGACAGGAAGACAGAGAAAATGGATACAGAAAGAAAGGCATACATTTCGAGAGGAATGCAGGTAGAGAGGGAGAGATTGAGTGATAAAGCGTGAGGGATAGGGAAGTTAAAAGAGAGAGGAAGGCATTTTCCACACCCATAA
>NC_091558.1:29144904-29147404 GCF_042767895.1 Penaeus vannamei | reverse complement strand
CGAGAATGAAAGAAACGGTGACCAAGCGCCCATCAACCAAAATCGTGAATAGGAATGGAAAGATTCGAGTAACTATAAATTCCTTTCACCCATACTTTATGTCCTTTCGTACCAGTCAAGTCTTTTCAAAGCACCATCAAGTCTACTTCATACGCTATATGTCACCTTTGGAGTGAAGACAAGTATCAGATTGAAATGAAAAAAAAATATATATATAAACACATTTTTCTGGTTCTGACTACTAGTATACGGTGTACCATGTATGTGCGGGGATAGTCCAGCCGAAAAAGTATGTTTTTGTTGACATTTGCTCTTAGGCAGTAAGCTGTAGATCCTATTTACTCTCTTTTTCTATATCTTTATATTTGGAGTTTTATATCAGTCTATGTTTAAGGAGAATCTCTTTTTAAAGTCAACTGAAAAGTGATTTTTTTTCTTGGAAATAATGATAATGATAAAAGATTAGATTTTTTGACACCCTTTACGAACTTCACGTAACGAGTTTTGCTTCTACCTATGTGATACCAGAGGAGAGAAATCTAATTTCGAAAAACTTGAAATTCGAGCTTCATATTTCTCCAGAAAGATGACACATATATTTCTCGAGAAACACCGATGCTGCAGGAGGGAGCAACGGAATGTAATGCATGTGGAATTCTTGCTTCGCTCGAGCCACGTAATGAGTGGTTGTTACCATTGTCTTTTTCTTTCTTCTTTTAACTCTCCTTTTTCTTTTTCTTTTCGTGTTTTGAATTATTGATATTATTAATTTCTTTAGTTTTGCATACCTCGTTTTATCTCTTTCTTTCTTTATTTGTTTTTTTTTTTTTTATTATTCATTTTAAAAAAATATATACATATATATATATATATATATATATATATATATATATATAAATATATTTATATATATATATATACCTATATATATATATATATATATATATATATATATATATATATATATATATATATATATATATACACATATATATATATATATATATATATATATATATATATATATGTATATATATATATATATATATATATATATATATATATATATATGTATATATATTTCTATCTCTTTCTTTTTTATTATTTATCTTTTAGTTTAATCCCTCTCTTTCTCTCTCTCTTCTAATTCCCTCCCCCCCCCTTGTTTTTTTCTATTTTCTGTATTACTATTCGTTTCTCTTTTTTCGGTCCTTCTTCTTCCAGCAATTTGTATCTTTACCATTATCATTTCCTTTTAACTTCTAATATTTTGGTATCAGTTCATTTATTCTATTTTGTTCCTCTCTTTCTTCGCCTTCTGTTTGTTTTTCCTTTTCTATGCGGAACATTAGTTATTTATTTAGTTTTGTTCTGTTTTTCCCATATTTCTTCTCCTTCGATTTGCTCTTTGGACGAGGAGCTTTGATTCTGTTATTCTATTTTACTCGCTACTTTTTTCTTCTTCTTCTTCTTCTCCTCCTCCTCCCCCTTCTCCTTCTTCTTTTTCTTCTTCTTCTTCTCATTCTCATTCTCATTCTTTTTTTCTTCTCTCCTTCTTTTTCTTCTCCTCCCCCTCCTCCTCCTTTTCCTTCTCCTCCTCATTCTCATCCTCCTTTTCCTTCTTCTCCTCCTCTTCCACCTCCTCCTCCTCATTCTCCTTCTCATTTTCCTTCTTCTTCTCATTCTCATCCTTTTTTTCTTCTCTTCTTCTTCTTCTCCTCTCCCTTCTCCTACTCCTTTTCCTTCTCCTTCTCCTTCTTCTTCTTCTTCTTCTTCTTCTTCTTCTTCTTCTTCTTCTTCTTCTTCTTCTTCTTCTTCTTCTTCTTCTTCTCCTTCTCCTTCTCCTTCTCCTTCTCCTTCTCCTTCTCCTTCTCCCTTTCCTCCTCCTCCTCCTGCTCCTCCTCCTCTTTCTTCTTCTCCTTCTACTTCTCCTCCTGCTCCTCCTCCTCCTTCTTCTTCTCCTCCTCCTCTTCTTTTTCTTCTTCTTCTTCTTCTACTGCTTCCTCCTCTTCCTCCTCCTCCTCCTGCTCTTTCTCTTCCTCCTCCTCCTCCTGCTCCTCCTCTTCTTCCTCCTCCTCCTCCTCCTCCCTTCCTCCACTTCCTCCTCTATTCCTCCTCTTCTTCCTCCTCCTCCTTCTCTTCCTTCTCCTCCTACTCTTCCTTTCTACTCTTCCACCTTCTTCTCCTCCTCCTTCTCCTCCTACTCTTCCTCCTCCTCTTCTTCCACCTTCTTCTCCTTCTCCTCCTTCTCCTCATCTTCATCCTCATCCTCCTCTGCCTCTTAAGATAAACACATTTAATTTCTCTCCTTGATAAATTGTTCTCCAACTTTACCTTATCCTGACCAGTTTTCCCTCTATACATAACGTTCAAACTGTACCATGAAAGTGTTCATTCTCCTTTTAGTTGTGTTCATATTCATGCATGCCTTTGATATTGCTGAATTTTATTTATTCATTTTTTACATTATGTTATTTATTCATTTATTCTTATGGAAGGC
>NC_091558.1:29137404-29139904 GCF_042767895.1 Penaeus vannamei | reverse complement strand
GCAGCTTCCCCTTCGCCGGAGTCTTCTTCTCCTCCGGACCTTAAGACACACCGTTAGCTCCGTTAAGCTTGATTGGTGGAGGCTATTTGGGAGATGAGTGGGCGCGGGCGGGCCTCCGGAATGCGATGGGGAGTCACGCCCGCGCTGGAGGAAGGGCGGGTGAAGGGGGTAGTGACCTGGTGGACAGCTGAATAATACGGAGGAAAGGTCAGTGGATCTCGATCGGATTCTTAGGGGTGAACTCTCCTGTTCTCTCACTATTCGTTCTTTTCTGTGTGCTTGTTGTTTATTTTCCTTGCACCTTACCTTGGATTTCGTAATAATTTTGACTCTCTCTCTCTCTTTCTCTCTATCTATCTATCTATCTATCTATCTCTTTCATTGCTCTTATAATGTTGAAGCGAGGCTACTCTTCCTCGCTCCTAACACAGAGAGAGAGTGTGTGTGTGAGTGTGAGAGACAGAGAAACAGAGAGTGAGGAAGGGAGAGAGAGGGGGGGGGAGGGAGAGGGGATAGAGAGAGAGAGAGAGACAGATAGACAAATAGAGAGAGAGAGAGAGAGTAAGTGAGTGAGAGAGAGAGAGAAACAGAGAGAGAGAGAGAGAGAGAGGAGACAGACAGAGACAGACAGACAGACAGACAGATAGAGAGAGGCAGACAGACAAAGAGAAAGGGAGGTTCAAAGAGACGGAGGAACGGACAAGAACGTGTAATTACTCTAGTGGAGACTTGCCTTCCTTATTTGGCAACCTCTGCATTGACTAAATGATAATGATGAACAATTGTCCAAGAGGAAGTCATTGGCACAACCCTTATTGTGTTGCAGTATTGACGACTAATGAAGAGGATGATATACACATACACACACACACATTCACACACAGGCACACAAACTTACATAAATACACACACAGAGACACACACTCACTCACACACACAGAAGCACGCACACACACAAACACACGCACACGTACATAAATACACACACATACATAAATATACACAGACACACACAAAATTGAAATCATTGTTTGAATCATTTTCTCAGAATGATATTTATCACAATTCTCCGTTTTTTCGGTTCGGTTCACCAGTATTTTCGTTGAGCTCGGCACAACATCAGAAATAAAGTGGTATTTATGTCCCAGTCTTAAATAAGAAATGTCTTTTTTATACGTTAACAGGTCGTTTTTCAAAAGCTACATGGGAAGGTTGTTATCATTTTCGTCTGCTATTTCGTTATTTCTTAATATCATGCATTTTATCATCATTTATCGTTTTAATCACCATCCTTAGTAATATTATCATTATCTTTATTATTATCATTATTATCATCAATATTATTATCATTGTTATATCATTATTATTATCATTACTAGTATTTTTATTAGTATTAGAAGTAATATTAGTACCATCATTGTTATCATCGACGTCATCATCATTATCATACTGTCGTTATCGTTTTTATTATCCTTATTATCACTACGTTGTATTTATCATTAATAGTAGTGGTAACAATATTATCATTACATTTACTATTACTACTGTTACTACCAGTCATTATCAGTATCAGTCATTATTATTACGGTCATCATTATCATCATAATAATTTTTGTTATCATTATTATTATTACAAATATGATCATTATTCATATCATTATCGTTATTGTTAATGTTATAATCATCATTGATATTTTCATTATCATTATCATTATCTTAATTGTTAGTGCACTTATTATTGTTCCAATTGTTATTATCATGATCATTATTACTATTACTCTCAAATATAATTGTTATCCCTATCAAAATTGTTACCATTATTCTTTTCATCAATATTATTATTGTTGTTGTTGTTGTTGTTGTAGTTGCCGTTATTGTTTTTATCATTGTTAATATCATCAGCATCATTATCGATATAATCATCATTTTTTATTATCATTATCGTTCTTTCTATCATTATTTATTATCATAATTACTATTATCACTATATTTTTTACCATAACTGCGGCTTCTACTGCTTCTGTTACTACCACTACAGTCATTGCTACTACTACAGCTACTACTATTTTCATTCTCCTTATCATTTTAATCATTAAGAATATTATTATGATTATTCTTATTATCAATATCACAATCATTTTTCTCATTATCATATGCATAATCAGTTTTATCATTATCAATATCATAATTATTATCATCCATATCAGTATCATAATTATCATCATTATGAATATCATAATCATTGTCGTCATTATCATGATCACGTTTATCATTATCATCTTATCAGCACCACCATCCCCTTTGTCACTGTCACTATCATTCTCATCACAATCATCATTTCGATTTTACAGTAAGAATAAAATGCTTTTCAAAATGTCTCTCCCGCTGGTTCAATGGTAACCATGGCAACGGGAGGGAAATATTCATATTCACTCTATCGCACGTTAATAGGGAAGCATACTAATGAGGCTGATTATAACGCTAAAGAAAATAAGTGTCA
>NC_091558.1:29129904-29132404 GCF_042767895.1 Penaeus vannamei | reverse complement strand
TATCATCATTGCGATCACAATCATCATATTTTTGTTATCACTACAATCACGTCCATTATTGCTATGATATTCACCATTATCACCATCAAAGTCTAAGACTAAATTCTGGGAAGGAAGTGAACAGCTGACCAATTTACGACACCAATTCCAAGCTTCATTGCTTGTGCCAACCATCGTAGAAAATGGGTTTGTGCCAACCATCATAGAAAATGGGTTTGTGCCAACCATCATAGAAAATGGGTTTGTGCCAACCATCATAGAAAATGGGTTTGTGCCAACCATCATAGAAAATGGGTTTGTGCCAACCATCATAGAAAATGGGTTTGTGCCAACCATCATAGAAAATGGGTTTGTGCCAACCATCATAGAAAATGGGTTTGTGCCAACCATCATAGAAAATGGGTTTGTGCCAACCATCATAGAAAATGGGTTTGTGCCAACCATCATAGAAAATGGGTTTGTGCCAACCATCATAGAAAATGGGTTTGTGCCAACCATCATAGAAAATGGGTTTGTGCCAACCATCATAGAAAATGGGTTTGTGCCAACCATCATAGAAAATGGGTTTGTGCCAACCATCATAGAAAATGGGTTTGTGCCAACCATCATAGAAAATGGGTTTGTGCCAACCATCATAGAAAATGGGTTTGTGCCAACCATCATAGAAAATGGGTTTGTGCCAACCATCATAGAAAATGGGTTTGTGCCAACCATCATAGAAAATGGGTTTGTGCCAACCATCATAGAAAATGGGTTTGTGCCAACCATCATAGAAAATGGGTTTGTGCCAACCATCATAGAAAATGGGTTTGTGCCAACCATCATAGAAAATGGGTCTGTGTCAACCATCATAGAAAATGGGTCTGTGCCAACCATCATAGAAAATGGGTCTGTGCCAACCATCATAGAAAATGGGTTTGTGCCAACCATCATAGAAAATGGGTTTGTGCCAACCATCATAGAAAATGGGTTTGTGCCAACCATCATAGAAAATGGGTTTGTGCCAACCATCATAGAAAATGGGTTTGTGCCAACCATCATAGAAAATGGGTTTGATAGAAAATGCGTGTCTATATCTTAAAATCATGTTAATTTTTATATATCTTGGAATTGGAACAGTTTTTGAGCTTTGATTTTTATCATTATCATTATTATTATTATTATTGTTCAAATTGTAGGTATCATTGTTGTTAACATTATTTTCATTTTGTCATTTTTTACTCATTGCATTGAAATTCCCTTAATACTAAAACCGTTGTAGATGCTGTCGTTAGTATAACTCTAATACATTAGCCGATATCAGCAACATTACTGAAGTTGCGACCTCATTACTGGTGCCATTGTATTCATTGTTGTCATTTTTTTTTTTTTGTAATTTTGTATCATCTGGACTTGATATAGATAATGGCATATCTAATTCTGTCTGCTTATTTATCAACATATATATGTGTATATATTCCTATTTGTGTGTGTGCGTGTGTATCTCTGTGTGTATGTATGTATATGTATATATTATTGTTAAAATCTAAAGAAGAAAAGCAAATTCATTTATTAATTCGCTGGATCGGAACAGAATCCACAATGATAATCAAAAAAGGAACGCACTATTTTGGCATCCTTTGAAAACTGTTCGAAAAAAAATTCACTAATTTTCTTTGATGGATTAATACGCTTATAGCATATTTTTTCATATTCATTAACGATAATCAAATGATAATGATAATAGCATTAGCGAAAATGCACCGACTGAATGTAAAGACGACGAAAAAAAAGTCAGGAAAGCGCACAACACAAAATAAAATTCGGCAACCGCTTCCTTCCCGCGCTGGGAGGCTTCGTCGTCTCGCGTGATCTCGCAGGATCTCGCCGAATTTCGGAGGAAGCTCTGAAAGAAACTCTAAATTCATAATTCCGAATCGATAAGGTTGCATTATGGGACCTCAGGGCCTGGCTCCGCGCGAAAGTGGGTTTGCATTAACGATTCCGCACAACGTAAGGATGTTTTAAAAGGCCTAATCTAACGAGTCTGGTTTGTGTGCGGGCGAGGACTCGGGAATTCTGTTATGGGCGCCTCTGTGTGTACGTGTATGTGTGTATGTATGCTATACATATTTTTATGTGTGTATATGCATATATGTGTATGTATGTGTATATGTGTGTGTGAGTATGTATGTGTGTGTGTGCGTATGTGTGTGTTTGTGTATGTATACACACACACACACATACACACACACACACACACACACACACACACACACACACACACACACACACACACATATATATATATATATATATATATATATATATATATATATATATATATATGTGTGTGTGTGTGTGTGTGTGTGTGTGTGTGTGTGTGTGTGTGTGTGTGTGTGTGTGTGTGTGTGTGTGTGTGTATGTATGTGTATATGTGTGTGTGTGCGTGTGTATGTGTGTGTGTGTGTGTGTGTGTGTGTGTATGTGTGTGTGTGTATGTATGTATGTGCGTGTATAC
>NC_091558.1:29114904-29119904 GCF_042767895.1 Penaeus vannamei | reverse complement strand
CTGGTGTTACGTTTAGGATGCTTATGTTATGCTAGGTGTGTCGGTGTTAGGTTTAGGATTAGTGTGCTGTGTTACGTGTGTTGGTGTTACGTTTAGGATACTTGTGCTGTGTTACGTGTGCTGGTGTTGGGTTTAGGATGCTTGTGCTGTGTTGCGTGTGCTGGTGTTACGTTTAGGGTGCGTGTGTTGTTACGTGTGCTGGTGTTGGGTTTAGGATGCTTGTGTTATGCTAGGTGTGTCGATGTTAGGTTTAGGATTAGTGTGCTGTGTTACGTGTGTTGGTGTTACGTTTAGGATACTTGTGCTGTGTTACGTGTGTTGGTGTTGGGTTTAGGGTGCGTGTGTTATGCTAGGTGTGTCGGTGTTAGGTTTAGGATTAGTGTGCTGTGTTACGTGTGTTGGTGTTACGTTTAGGATACTTGTGCTGTGTTACGTGTGCTGGTGTTGGGTTTAGGGTGCGTGTGTTATGCTAGGTGTGTCGGTGTTAGGTTTAGGATACGTGTGCTGTGTTACTTGTGCTGGTATTAGGTTTAGGATGTTCATTTCATGTTTAATTTTGCTGGGGTTGTGTTTATGATGCGTTGCGCTTTAGGTATGTCGGTGTTGTGTTGTGTTTAGACGTGTTTGTGTTGCGCTTAGGTGTGTAGGCGCTGTGTTATGTTGATGTTCAGGGTATTTGTGTTGCGCATAAGCTGTGGTGTGCGGATTGCCTTTACAATGAGGGTCGTCTTTGGCTTCGTTATGTTTGCTCTGTTTGTCTTGTATGTTTGTGCGAATTGTGCGTGACATTAGCATATGTTTGTGAGTATTTGTTTGTGTTTTTGTGTTGTTGTTTTTTCCTGATACTGTCGTCTTTATCGGAAGGGGGTATTTTAGCAATAGGGAGAAAAAAGGGGAAACGTGATAAAAAATGAACGGAAACTCAAGGGAATGAACAGAAGGAAATTCCCGGATGAGAAGGGTTGGCGAGAAAGACAAAAAACGGAGAGAAAGACAAAAAGTGAAGAATCAAAATAGATAACTTAGATAGATAAATAAAGGTGTGGGAGAGGATTAGCCAAGGGTGGGGGGTGGGGGGCGTCTGCAGGTCGCCATTGCAAAATCTCCTGCAACTAATACCTACTCGGGCGGCGTGCGAGGCGCAGATTACCCTCGCTGCAACATTTTTTCCCTGACATATTTCCCCTAAGGCCTCGAGGTTCCCGGATGATGAATGGACATTATCCCCGGCAATAATTAATCACTCGAGGCAAGAGGCCCTGCTCTCGCCTCCTCCTTTGCCTCCTTTGCCTCGCTCGCCTCCTCTTTGCCTCTCTCGCCTCCTCCTTTGCCTCGCTCGCCTCCTCCTTTGCCTCTCTCGCCTCCTCTTTGCCTCTCTCGCCTCTCCTTTGCCTCGCTCGCCTCCTCCTTTGTCTCTCTCGCCTCCTCCTTTGCCTCGCTCGCCTCCTCCTTTGCCTCTCTCGCCTCCTCCTTTGCCTCTCTCGCCTCCTCCTTTGCCTCGCTCGCCTCCTCCTTTGCCTCTCTCGCCTCCTCCTTTGCCTCGCTCGCCTCCTCCTTTGCCTCTCTCGCCTCCTCCTTTGCCTCTCTCGCCTCCTCCTTTACCTCTCTCGCCTCCTCCTTTGCCTCGCTCGCCTCATCCTTTGCATCGCTCGCCTCCTCCTTTGCCTCTCTCGCCTCCTCCTTTGCCTCGCTCGCCTCCTCCTTTGCCTCGCTCGCCTCCTCCTTTGCCTCGCTCGCCTCCTCCTTTGCCTCTCTCGCCTCCTCCTTTGCCTCTCTCGCCTCCTCCTTTGCCTCGCTCGCCTCCTCCTTTGCCTCGCTCGCCTCCTCCTTTGCCTCGCTCGCCTCCTCCTTTGCCTCTCTCGCCTCCTCCTTTGCCTCGCTCGCCTCCTCCTTTGCCTCTCTCGCCTCCTCCTTTGCCTCTCTCGCCTCCTCACTTTACCTCGCCTCCTCGCCTCCTCCTTTGCCTCGCTCGCCTCCTCCTTTGCCATCGCTCGCCTCCTCCTTTGCCTCTCTCGCCTCCTCCTTTGCCTCGCTCGCCTCCTCCTTTGCCTCGCTCGCCTCCTCCTTTGCCTCGCTCGCCTCCTCCTTTGCCTCTCTCGCCTCCTCCTTTGCCTCGCTCGCCTCCTCCTTTGCCTCTCTCGCCTCCTCCTTTGCATCGCTCGCCTCCTCCTTTGCCTCGCTCGCCTCCTCCTTTGCCTCGCTCGCCTCCTCCTTTGCATCGCTCGCCTCCTCCTTTGCCTCTCTCGCCCCCTCCTTTGCCTCGCTCGCCTCCTCCTTTGCCTGGCTCGCCTCCTCTTTTGCCTCGCTCGCCTCCTCCTTTGCCTCGCTCGCCTCCTCCTTTGCCTCTCTCGCCTCCTCCTTTGCCTCGCTCGCCTTCTCCTTTGCCTCGCTCGCCTCCTCCTTTGCCTCGCTCGCCTCCTCCTTTTTGCCTCTCTCGCCTCCTCCTTTGCCTCGCTCGCCTCCTCTTTGCCTCTCTCGCCTCCTCCTTTGCCTCTCTCGCCTCCTCCTTTGCCTCTCTCGCCTCCTCTTTGCCTCTCTCGCCTCCTCCTTTGCCTCGCTCGCCTCTTCCTTTGCCTCGCTCGCCTCCTCCTTTGCCTCTCTCGCCTCCTCCTTTGCCTCGCTCCTTTGCCTCTTCTCGCCTCCTCTTTGCCTCTCTCGCCTCCTCTTTTGCCCCGCTCGCCTCCTCCTTTGCCTCGCTCTCGCCTCTTCCTTTGCCTCCTCCTTTGCCTCTCTCGCCTCCTCTTTGCCCTCTCCTCGCCTCCTTCTTTGCCTCTCTCGCCTCCTCCTTTGCCTCGCTCGCCTCCTCCTTTGCCTCGCTCGCCTCCTCTTTTGCCTCTCTCGCCTCCTCCTTTGCCTCCTCCTTTGCCTCTCTCGCCTCCTCTTTGCCTCTCTCGCCTCCTCCTTTGCCTCCTCCTTTGCCTCGCTCGCCTCCTCCTTTGCCTCGCTCGCCTCTTCCTTTGCCTCTCTCGCCTCCTCTTTACCTCGCTCGCCTCCTCCTTTGCCTCTCTGCCTCCTCGCTCGCCTCCTCTTCCTTGGCCTCTCTCGCCTCCTCCTTTGCCTCGCTCCTCCTCCTTTGCCTCTCTCGCCTCTTTGCTCCTCTTTGCCTCTCTCGCCTCCTCCTCCTTTGCCTCGCTCGCCTCCCTCCTCTTTTGCCTCGCTCGGCCTCCTCCTTTGCCTCGCTCGCCTCTTCCTTTGCCTTTGCCTCCCTTTGCCTCTCTCGCCTCCTCCTTTGCCTCTCTCGCCTCCTCCTTTGCCTCTCTCGCTCGCCTCCTCCGCTTTGCCTCGCTCGCCTCTTCCTTTGCCTCCTCCTTTGCCTCTCCTCGCCTCCTCGCCTCTTTGCTTCCTCTCTCGCCTCCTCTTTTGCCCCGCTCGCCTCCTCCTTTGCCTCGCTCGCCTCTTCCTTTGCCTCCTCCTTTGCCTCTCTCGCCTCCTCTTTGCCTCTCTCGCCTCCTCCTTTGCCTCTCTCGCCTCCTCCTTTGCCTCGCTCGCCTCCTCCTTTGCCTCGCTCGCCTCTTCCTTTGCCTCCTCCTTTGCCTCGCTCGCCTCCTCTTTGCCTCTCTCGCCTCCTCCTTTGCCTCGCTCGCCTCTTCCTTTGCCTCCTCCTTTGCCTCTCTCGCCTCCCTCTTTGCCTCTCTCGCCTCCTCCTTTGCCTCTCTCGCCTCCTCCTTTGCCTCGCTCGCCTCCTCCTTTGCCTCGCTCGCCTCCTCCTTTGCCTCGCTCGCCTCTTCCTTTGCCTCCTCCTTTGCCTCTCTCGCCTCCTCTTTGCCTCTCTCGCCTCCTCCTTTGCCTCTCTCGCCTCCTCCTTTGCCTCTCTCGCCCTCCTCCTTTGCCTCGCTCGCCCTCTTCCTTTGCCTCCTCCATTGCCTCTCTCGCCTCCTCCTTTGCCTCGCTCGCCTCTTCCTTTGCCTCCTCCTTTGCCTCGCTCGCCTCCTCTTTGCCTCTCTCGCCTCCTCCTTTGCCTCGCTCGCCTCCTCCTTTGCCTCTCTCGCCTCCTACTTTGCCTCGCTCGCCTCCTCCTTTGCCTCCTCGCCTCCTTTGCCTCTCTCGCCTCCCTCCTCCTTGCCTCCTCCCTTTGCCTCACTCGCCTCCTCTTTTGCCTCGCTCGCCTCCTCCTTTGCCCTCTCTCGCCTCTTCTTTGCCTCTCTCGCCTCCTCCTTTGCCTCGCTCGCCTCCTTCTTTGCCTCGCTCGCCTCCTCCTTTGCCTCGCTCGCCTCCTCCTTTGCCTCGCTCGCCTCCTCCTTTGCCTCGCTCGCCTCCTCCTTTGCCTCGCTCGCCTCCTCCTTTGCATCGCTCGCCTCCTCCTTTGCCTCTCTCGCCTCCTCCTTTGCCTCGCTCGCCTCCTCCTTTGCCTCTTTCTCGCCTCCTCCTTTGCCTCGCTCGCCTCCTCCTTTGCCTCGCTCGCCTCCTCCTTTGCCTCGCTCGCCTTCTCCTTTGCCTCGCTCGCCTCCTCCTTTGCCTCGCTCGCCTCTTCCTTTGCCTCTCTCGCCTCCTCCTTTGCCTCGCTCGCCTCCTCCCTTTGCCTCGCTCGCCTCCTCCTTCCCTATACCTTTTCCTCCTATTCCCCCCTCCCTCTTTCTCCTCCTCTTCCCCCCTTCCCATCCCTTTCCTTTTTTTCACCTTTTCCCCCTCCCCTCCTCCTCCCCTCTTCTTCCCCTCCTCTTCCCCCCTCACTTCCTCATCCTCTTCCCCCTCCTCTTCTCCCCCTCCTCTTCCTCTTCCCCCTCCCTCTTCCTCCTCCTCTTCCCCTTCCTCTTACTTCCCATCCTCTTCCCCCTCCCTCTTCCTCCTCCTCTTCCTCTTCCCCTTCCCCTTACTTCCCATCCTCTTCCCCCACCTCTTCCTATTCCTCTTCCCCCTCCTCTTCCACCTCCTCTTCTCTCTCTTCTTCCTCTCCCACTACCCCCTAATCTTCCTCCTCCTCTTCCTCCTACTACTCTTCCCCCTTCCTCTCCCTTCCTTTTCCCCCCTCCCTCTCCTTCCCCCTCTCCCTCTTCCTCTTC
>NC_091558.1:29077404-29079904 GCF_042767895.1 Penaeus vannamei | reverse complement strand
CTTCTTTAATGTTCATATTTATTGCTATTTTTTTCTTTTTTCTTTTATATTGTGAAGTCTTGATAGAGCACAACTTACCTGTGAGTGCGATGAGCCTCTTCGGAAAAAACTGCTTATTAACTTGTGACTACATTTCTTCTGCTTTTGTCTTTGTAAGCCTTAAATCACCGATCTGCAAACGAACACCAGTTAGTATTCAAAGAGCATTCCGTAGTAGACTCCTTTATTTAATCGAACAGCCACCAACGTGTAACTATTGATGGCTACTTCACTATCTTTGCTAATGGTAATTCTGGTGTCCCTCGGGGTAGCGTACTTCCGCTCTTCCTTTTTGTATCAAATTCGCCTGCCGTGTACTATGACATCGCTTCTAGTATGAAAGTCTATGCTGATGATGAAGTGTCTCTTTAAATTGGCATATCACTAGTTCTCAGAGAACACTGGTGCCTAACCATTTGAATGAAAACCTGGCTTGAACTTTGCGTCAACATTGGGGTATAAAACTCAATTCATCTCAAGCAAATAGTGTTTGGTTTAGTCTTCTAAAAACTGCCAATCATCCTCCCCCTGATATCATAATTGACTACCAAGTAATTAGGGCTTTGCAACTCGCATAATCTCGAACCCAAATCACTCACATTAGAAAGACTGCTTCATTTATTTCTCAAAAAGCTGCTAAGTTAAGGAAATGTAAAACCATTTTTAATGTTATATAGTTTTAATACTTCATTACCCCTCTATATTGAATGGCTCCTTTGAATTCAAGACCGTTATTTTAATTTGTTTCTATTAACTATCCAAAATACTAATCATTCATGAATTATTAGTCATTTGGCATCAGTTGCACTTAGCACCCACTTCACAAAGTATAATGATTTGAATTTCAGCCTTCTATGTGCGTTATGTGTGTGATTTAAGCCAACCAGGCGCTTGCTTCCAAATTGTCTTCATCGCAGTAGATGGCAGGGAGAACGTTAAAGAAAGACAGTAACTAAGGAGCTGCGAGGCAATTGCATTAATGATGATAATAGCAATATTAATGATACTAATAATTGATATCAATATTGATTGTTATAATACTGATAACAATTTAAATGATAATAATAATTGATATCAGTATTGATGATGATTACAATAGTAATCATAATGATAATTCTAGAAAAAAGTGTGATGGTAATAATAATGATAATAGAGGATAATTATAATGATAGCGATAACAGATAATAGTAATTATAATGATAATGGTAGCAGTAATGAAAATAACAGAAGTAATGACACAAGGAATAATAATAATAAATTATGATAACAATAAAAGATAATGATGTTAATAGTAACAGTGATGATGATAATCATAGCAATGATTATCATTATCGTTATTATTATTATCATTGTCGTTACTATTATGGTTATTATCATCACAATTGTTGTTATTATTATTAATAGTAGCAGTATTGTTAATAGTGTGATGATGATGTTGGTTGTTATTTTTATCATTTCAACAATAACAATAGTTAGAATATCGATAACAATAATAATTTTGAAAACAGCAACAATTACATATAATAATCATGATAATCATAATGATGATTGCGAGAAGTAATTTTATATAAGAATGATTATGATAATGATATCAATAATAATGATGTTGATAACGATAATGATAATGACGATGATGGTGATAATGATAAATTGTTCTTGAATTATCATGATTATTTGTTAATGGAGATATAACTAAATTTCCATCAATACTTATTGATATGCAAAGTGACCACCTGCACATTATCTATTACGAGCTGACTTATTAATCACGTTATGATAATGCATTTCATTTAGGTGAGCCAGGGCGAGTAGTTAGAGCCAGGTTTGACATTTGTTTTTATGCACAAGGCTATCTCATTATGTATATGGATATGCATTAGACATATAAGGATATATATTAGACATATTAGGATATATATTAGACATATAAGTATATATATTAGACATATATGGATACCTAATAGACATGTATGTTAGATGAATGTTTATACTCTTATTACTGTTATCCTTGCAATGCAGTATAGTTAATATATATTATTATTATGGTCATTATGATTATAATTGTTATTGACGTTATGATAATTTTATGTTATGATAAATACTGCGATTGCTCTTATAGATACTTACTATCATTTTATATTATTTTCATTAGTATTCATTAGTATTCATTGGTAGCCTTAATATTACCCCTGATTGTTATTATCGTTACCTCTATGCTGGTGATCACCAATGAATATGATGAAAGCAAGGAATCAAAAAAGAGAAACAGGAGGACGGTAAATAGCAGAAAGAAAGCAAATAGAAAGGCAGAGAGAGACGAAACAGGAAGTGGTAGAAATAAACAATTAAAAAGATACAGGAAATTGAGTGACAAAGAAAGAGTGCCGAAAAAAATAAAAATAAATAAAAAATAAATAAATAGAGAAACAGAGAGAGAAAAAAACTGTAGGAGAGAGAGAGA
>NC_091558.1:29062481-29064981 GCF_042767895.1 Penaeus vannamei | reverse complement strand
ACTAAATGATGGACACGTGCTCTATTGGAGAGGAAAACCCCAGGGTAGCAAACAGGAATTAGAGGTAGAGTTCTTAATACACAAGCGCTTAGATAAGAACATTGTGGAATTCTATAGTGTAAGTGAAAGAGTGGCTTCAGTAACAATAAAACTAAACAATAGGTAAAACTTAAAGAAGGTTCAAATCTGTGCTCCAACTTGCAACCACAGTCATGAAGAAATTGAGAGCTTCGTTGAAGATGTTCATTTAGCTAACGAGAGAGTAAAAAACAATTTCACAATAATCATGGGAGACTTTAATCGAAAATAGGCAAAAAGACATGAGAAACCGAGAGGGTACAAGTGCTAGTCGATTTTGCGGATGCTCGATCGCTCAATATCATGAATACATTCTTCGAAAGAAGACTTAAACGGAAGTGGACATGGAAGTCACAATCTGATGTCAAAAACGAAATTGACTTCCTAATTTTGAATAGGCGCAATATAATAAAAATGTGGGTCATTAATAAATTAAGTGTTAGTAGCGACCATATAATGGTCTGAGGTGAAATTAAAGTACACCTTAGAAAGGAAAGGAACAAACTCATACACAAACCGCAGCCAAACTTAGCTAACTTGAAGATCAGAGTGACAGAATTTAGCCCTAACATCCATAACAGATATTCACTTCTCAGCAACGAAGATCTCAACATTGACCAAATTAACAAACAGTTTAATGACATAATAAAGGAAGCTGCACTTAAACAGTTTATGCAAAAACGGAGGGCCATGAAAGTATCGTCAAACAGGGACAAAATAGAATTAGTTGAACTATCAAAGACCATCAACAAAAAAAGAGGAAAGATGCACGGAAATTCAATACTCAAATAATAAATGAAGCAGTGATTTCAGGACCAGCAGGAAAGCAACAAAAAGACTGGGAATAGGGATAAATCAAATGTATGCAATTAAGAAACCAGACACAGAAGTAACATATAACGAATGAAATCATAAGAGTAGTGGAATACTTTTACAGAGATCTATACTCTTCAAATGAACAGCCACAAATAGAAGCAAACGCAGGAACTAGAGACGTACCTAATATCACAAAAGAAGAAATAAAAAGAGTGATTAAAGGCATGAGGAGAGGGAAAACACCAGGCGAAGACGGAATTAGTGTAGACCTTATATCAGATGCAGGAAAAATTGCAACAGTGAAACTAGCCAATATTCTTAACAAATGCCTTCTCAAAAGAAAAAAAAAAAACTCCGAAAGCCTGGGGAAATGCAACAATTATTTTCATACATAAAAAGGATTTTTTTTTTAACTACAGACCCACAAGCCTCCTTTCAGTTACTTACGAACTGTTCATAAAAGTCATATAAGAGAAAATAAGAAAAAATAAACTAATATAGGAAACCCTTGTGTATTGTATTCATCAATTATGAGGTATTTGACACTGTAAAAATACCGGCAGTATTAGGTTGCTATTCGACAAGTATATATATCTCGGGTAACTCGTACAGACAAACACCTATGGAAGAGGAAATATAGCGACGCATCAGTCTAGGCTGGAGCGCCTTCAGCAGACACAGTAACATACTAAGAGGTTCCTTGCCAGAATGTTTAAAAAGAAAGGTCTTTAACCAATGCGCCCTCCCAGTTATGACCTATGGGTCAGAAACATGGACAACAACGAAATTACTGAAAAGGAAATTAATAAGTGCCCAGAAACGGATGGAAAGATTGATGCTGGGAATTACCCTAAAAGATCGCATGAGGGCGACGTGGATCAGAGAACAGACGAAAGTGGAAGATATACTCGGGACCATCAAAAAGAAGAAATGGCAATGGGCAGGGTATTTATGTCGGAGACAAGACGACAGGTGGACAAAGAAAGTAACAGACTGGACTATAGATAAAATAAAGAGGCCAAAGGCCTTTGCGAATTTTGAGGGCCAAGACTGGAGACAAAAAACGCGACAGGAAAAGTTGGAAAAGACTGGGAGAGGACTACGTCCTGCTGTGGACTGACTCAGGCTGATGATGATGATGATATATATATATATATATATATATATATATATATATATATATATATATATATATATATATATATATATATATATACGCACACACACACACACACACACACACTTGTGTGTATAAGTGTGTGTGTCTGTGTACTGCCACACACACCTCTAAATATAGTGATACCACAGAAAAAATCGTACACTTGCAAACGCATTGGGAAGAGAGTCCCAGCTTTTCTTCTTGGCACATTTAAACTTCGAAAAAGAGCGAGCACCTCTTATTCCTAAGCATTTGATTTAATTCACAATTATTCATTTTCTCTTCTTTTCGTTTTTATCTACTTTATGAATTCCCATTTTTAACTCGCCTATTTTCTTCGTTGCTTTTCGGGATCCACATTAAAGGATTCTGTAACTTTCTCATTCAAGTTTTCCAAATCAGTTTTCGCGCCGGAAGTTTAAGCAGGTGAAATCCTACTCACTAATG
>NC_091558.1:29029981-29034981 GCF_042767895.1 Penaeus vannamei | reverse complement strand
TCTACATCTATAGAGGAACGCACACATGTAAATAAGAATATATATATATATATATATATATATATATATATATATATATATATATATATATATATATATATATATATATATATATATATATATATATATATATATATATACTTATGTATGTATATATATACTGTATATACTTATGTATGTATATATATACTGTATATACTGTATCTATCTATCTATCTATCTATCTATGTATACATATATATATATATATATATATATATATATATATATATATATATATATATATATATATATATATATATATATATGTTGGATCCTTCCCCCTAACAACCACCACCTGATGGGTTCAGTTTAAACAAGTACTAGTTTATTCTTATTCAAACAATTGTAGTTAAATTAGGTAATGCCATTTTTAAGTGTCATTCCCGGATAATAGCCCCCTCCTTATACAAAGTATTCCATCCAGCAATCATTGCAAAAAATATAACAATTAATTTTTACAAGCTGGTAAACTGAATTATACCAAGTTGAAAATAAAATTCATATTAGAAACTTCGAAAATTCAGCAGTTCCAACATCATCAAAGATAAGGCGACAGGTACTCTTACTGAAGGACTTCTTTGAAGAATGATATAGAAAGTGTAATAAGTAGACTTAATCAAATCGTAGATCAGAGGAGCTGATCCAATGTGTGGATTGTAAATACGTATAAACATACTTTGTGTGCAAAGTCGTTGAATGCAGTGATGATTCAAAGGCTTATAAAGGTATTGAAATTGACGATAACAAATTTCAAAGGAAAAAGACCAAAAAATGCAGAGAGTGTTATCAGGCCAGGGCTGAAATTCTATGGAAATTCGTCTGTTAAACGGAAACAAAAGACCGACTGTATGAACTGATGCAAATGAAAAGTATCCAGAGCAATGTTGAAATATTTTCCCATGTTCAAATAAATCAAACATAAAAAATACTGGAACCATCTTGAACTGATAAGACGTGGCAAACCAAACGTCATCGCGGCGGACTTTTCATCCGATGACACTTCAGCAAAGGCAGAGCCACAGTTTCATAGAGTTATACATTTATTACACTTTCTATAAAGAGATACGGGTGCATTTTATGTTGTTTTTATGGTGTTCTAAATAGTGTGTTTATTGTATATTGTTTTGTGCAGTGCAGTTAACAAGAAAGTAACGCAGGTAATCCTATAATCATCAGACTCTGATCTTACGCACTGTAACTGTAACCTGATATTCATCCGTTTACACCCATTTTCCTTATTACGTAAAGTTTATGAAACGGCAGAAATGCTGCTACGGAAAAGCGGCCAGCCCTGTACCCGACGGCCACGTAGCGATGATAAGATGTTTTCATGTCGGTCTCATATTTGTTGTTTGTGTTGGCGAAGTTCGGTGATCGTGCAAACAGACAGTCTATCTACAAAAGCACTTTTAGTCTACAATGTGATTAGATTAGAAAATACATTGTTGGATAATCTCAGATGATCCATCTTAGTATTTAGCAGTAATTACGCATATAGCGCTTTCATACATGAACCGTAATTAGAAAACAAGCATAAACGACTTGCCAAGTTCCGACTTGTATTAGAAATAAAAACAAGATTATTCCAACTGAACACGTCAGATTACCTTAATACAATGATTTGAATCATTACAAAAGAAATTACTAGTTCTAATCGCCCTGATACAGCACTTCAAAGCACATTAATATACCACATCAAATTGTTCTCTGAATCACTTCAGAACAGAGGCTTGTATGTCTCCAATTCAGTGGCTGTGTACGAGTGTTCGAACCGTTCCACTGCATCGCCGGGAATCAAACACTCATCTGAGTCACTTCAACGGTACGAGTCACACATTTGAACCGCACAGATCAGCGATGAGAATCACACATTTGGTTCACAACGGTTCGAATACAGTGAACCCTCGTTTTTCGCGGGGGTTACGTTCCAGAAAGAACCCGTGATAGGCGAAATCCGTGAAGTAGTAACCTTTATTTTTTTACAATTATTATACAATGAAATACTCTACAATACATTGAAACCAAAGAACAAAACCTTTTTACAGGCCCAAGCATTTGTTTAACAAATAAAAGTACTGTATAAACGTTTTTTTTACAAATAACTACTGTACTGTAAAATAATAATTTTAATCATCAATACGAACTGAAGGCTTCATGGGTTTTAGAGAAAATTTGCAAACTTAAATTTGGCAAGCTGTTCTACGTACATGTACATATTAAACCGTAACGTTATTGACACACATGTAGAGAAGAAGCAGAGAGACTGTTTAGCCAATCAAAATGCAGAACACAATGCACAATGCAAATCCGTGAAGCAGCGAGAACGTGAAAGGTGAACCGCGTTATAGCGAGGGTTTACTGTACTTCCAACAATGGTTTGAAGTCGTACAAAACAACAAAGCGATACAACAGTCTAAAATTATTCCAATTCTCCGGTCCGAATCACACATTCCAATCCAACAAAACGGTTCAAATCACTTCAGTACAGCAGTTCAAATAACTTCAATACAATGGCAAAAAAAACTGCAAACCACCGATTCGGATCGCAAGTTGGATTCAATACAATGCAACAATTGCACGTATCGTATTACAATACAGTGGTTTGAATCACATATTGAATCACATGTTGGTTCGAATTCCTCTACAACAGCGGTTCGAATCACAATCATACCACGGTTCGAATAATGCTAATACAACGGGCTTTATCATTATAATGCAGCAGTTCATTACTCCAACGCATTAGTTTCGAAAATCTCCAAATTACTGGCTCAAAACATACTGCAGTCTCATTGTCAACCTGCTACGTAATAACTCTCACTTTGGCTCCCTCGGCGCAACTTGTGTCATCCTGTGACTCACCGCTCACAAAGTGAATGAATTTGTGATATCATTGTTGACAATACTTGGTTATAGCGTGTTGGAAAGTACTTTCAGTTTGGTCAAATTGCTCCGTCCATGTCAGGCGAAAACTTGATTGATTACGAAACTGGGTTATATATACGAGTGTGTGTGTGTGTGTGTGTGTAAAGGAGGGTTGAAATGTGAAGAGAAAGACAAACTGTTAATCTTAAGCAAACAGTAAATATGACGGAGAAATTAAAAAAAAAATGGTTAGTAGAGTAAACGAAAAGAAAAGTGAATGAAGAAAGACAACAGATGGAGAGGGGAGAAGAAAGCGAATAAGGGCAGACGGAGTAGGAAAACGGAAAAAAGGCAATAAGCGAAGAGCATTTATGAAGGACAAGAGACGAAAAAGACACGAGAGTACATATAAAAGAAAGGCTGAGGAGTTGAGTGCCTTAAGACGCAAACACAGGTGGAGGAACAGCAGCAGGGATGCTTGGGGGGGGGGGGGGGATTCAAAGATTAGTCCGCACTCGAGAGGGCGGGAGGGGTGGGGGAGACAATGGGAAAATAATAAAATGATAATGATTATGGTAACTGACAATGATAATAATAATAATTATGATAGTAATGATAATGATTATGATAATAGCAATGATCATGATAATGATGGCAAAGAAATTATACTAATAACAAACACAGTAACAACAATAATAAGGATAACAATGATAGTTATAGAATTACGATGATAGTTATGATAATGATAATAATGGTAATTTGTAATAATGAAACATTAAACAAGAAAGATGAAAACAATATTATCAATAATGATAATGATATTAATGAAAATGTTAATACTAATAATGATAATGGCGATGATGATGACAGTGAATTGATAATGTTAATAACAACAACAAAATAATAATAGATAAATAAAATGAAAACAAAATTACCAAAATCAAAAATGGTAATGATTTTTTTTATATGTCAAATTGATAGTTTTACCTACTAATTAAAAGTATACGAAAAATATGATCAATTATAGTTAGTACACCGTTTTTTCATACTTACTTTCATTGACACTAATTAGTATAGAAAAAAAATAATAAATAGGCAAGAGAAGCGGGCCCTTAGTCGAGGGCCTGTGACCTCTGCTACATATTCTTTATATATATTTATGTATTTATACCTTTGTGTGCATGCCCTCATATGTGTCCCGGTGAATCTGTAAGTAAAATTATCTGCAGGCGCATACATTCCATTTACATTCCATTGTAAAGTATACATACATATACTTTCCATGTGTATATGTATACTTTACAATAAATTACAGCAGTATGTAGAAAGAGTGAAACGAAACTTCACTGTCTGTACCAATGCATCATCAGAAAAAGGCGATGCAGTCCCGGGAAATGCAGATGGAAATAAAACAACAAGCGCATCCGGGAGAGAAAGGGCAGAGACAAAAATAACCAAGCAAAACAAGAGAAAAAAACACTTCAGGACACAGCTTACAACGGCAGACATTTACAGATGACTAGTAATTCCAAACAGAAATATCGCACGGAATTTGCATACTTATTGGGGCGGGACCCAGCAGGCCGTTACCGCCCTCTTTGTGCTAAATTGCCAGAGATCAAATTACACGGTCTGCGCAGTTTACACAAATATACACGGGGCTCTGCGCAGTTTGCACAAATTACACGCTCGGCGCAGTTTGCATAAAAATTCTGAACAAACAAACGGATATTTTCACGGAGAACAACAATTGTACTTCCGTTATTCGGGCTGTCCCTCCCAAATTCTAAATTCTTCGATTAAAAGAATACTTCCATGGCATAGAGACCCCATATTGCCGTTGGGCGAGAGAGAAAATCGGAGAGATGTTTTTGACATATGTGTGCAATAAACATATGACACGTGATAATGTTAACAGTAACAAAATAATTCCCACAGTGATGCAAATAAGAGCAACGACAATTTAAAACAAACCAGTCGACAAATGAAAGTAACAAAATAATGACATACAGAGCAAAACGACTTTGTTTTAGCTGTTTACTCATTATAATATTGAGTGAAATGATAATGAATATTTCAAATCTTAATCGCATCCA
>NC_091558.1:29014981-29017481 GCF_042767895.1 Penaeus vannamei | reverse complement strand
TTATCATTGTTATCATTATCATTATTATCATTTTTATCATTATTATCATTTTTATCATTATCTTTACCACTATCATTATCATTATTATTATCACTATCACTATCACTATTATTGTCACTATCATTATGATTATTATTGTTTTTATCATGATTTTAAACATTATTACTGTTGTTGTTGTTGTTATCATAATCATCATCATCATTATTTTACCATTATCATCATTATCACCACTATTATCACTAACATCGTTATCATTATATTTATCAGTATTATTAATAAGATTAATAAGATCATTTCGTGGTCATCATCATTCTCCTTATCATCATTCTAATTTCTGTTATTATTATCATCACTTTCATTTTTTTTCTCACTCTTTTATGCATATATACATTTTCTCCCTCTTCCTCCCTCTCCCTCCCAGAGCCGCGCCTTTCCCCTCGCTCTCTCTCTCTCTCGCTCTCTCTCTCTCTCTCTCTCTCTCTCTCTCTCTCTCTCTCTCTCTCTCTCTCTCTCTCTCTCTCTCTCTCTCTCTCTCTCTCCCCTGCCGCCCGCTCTCCAAACGCCGGGGGGAAGGGGGGGGGAGGGGAAGGGGACAATATCTACTTGCTCATTCTCATAATATCAATATAATTAAGCATCCGTGCAACCGGCGGGCGTAATATTGGCCACGGACAAAGACCGACCGAAAACCCGCCCACGAAATAGATCTTCTCCCCTCATCCCCCACCCTTTTCTGCCTTTTCCTCTTTCTCCCTTTCTCTCTTTCTCCCCTTCTTTCTCCTTCTTTCCTTTCGTTCCGCAGCTCATGTTCTGCCTCGCTTCTGTTTCTTTTTTTCCATTCTCTCTTCTTTTTGTCTTGTCTTTCCTTTTTTCTTTTTCTTCTTCTATTCAATTCCCTTTCTCCCCCTCTCATTCCTTTCCCCTCTTTTGCGCCGGTCTGTACGTCCGCGGGCACCGGAGGGGGCGGGATGGGGACCTTTTCCCCTCCCCCCCCTCCTTTTCCCTTGATCTCTTCTCTTCTCCACTTCCCTCTTCTGCCCCCCCCCCCCCTTCATTGAGTTATTTTGCCCCCTGGCCCATCCCCTGTATTTATTCGCTTCCTCTCAATATGGGTCGCGCAGGGACGGGGTTGCGGGGTGTCGCCAGAGCCAGAGATTTGCAGTCGGTCCGAATAACTTCTGACCAAGACGAGTCGTATTCATGCAGCTCTCTGCTGTGCATTGGGGTGCATGTCGGAAGGAAATCGAGGGAAATAAATGTAAGGTACTTGAACCTACCATATATACATATATTTATCAAACACACACATATGTATGTTTGTATGTATGTATGTATATGTATATATATATATATATATATATATATATATATATATATATATATATATATATATATATATATATATATATATACATACATGAACCCTAGCACAAACACAGTAACGTGTACACAAAAATGAAAAGAAAACATCCACAATAAGAAATTTAAAATAAATTGTTACGTTTCAAACTCTCCATGAGTTCCTCTTCAAACGAATAATTAACCGAAAAGGATACAAAAAGAGAATTTTGACAACCAGCTTACCTGAAAAGACGCTAAAGCAAGTCAGAAATCGGTGAATTCTTATGAAAGAAAAATGCTTGAAGCTTTGTTGATAAGAAAATTGCTTAATTCTAACTTGCGTGCTGGCCAAAGGGGCTTGGGTGACCATCTCGTGTTCGTTCGGTCTCTCTACCACTATATAAGCTTGTCAAAATTCTCTTTGTGTCCATTTCTGTTAATTATGTGTGTATGCGTATATGTATAAGCATATATGCATATATATATATATATATATATATATATATATATATATATATATATATATATATATATATATATATATATATGTATGTATATATGTGTGTGTGTGTGTGTGTGTGAGTTTACTGTATATGTATATACATAAACAGGCATAACAGCATAAAATAAATGCTTTTTCTTTGTACACATATTTAAATAAATCTTTATATCTGTATATCATCAACTGAACGTTATTTTCCTAAGCCCTGAACTGCTGAACTTTCCCTGTCGGCTGCAGACGAGGCAGAGAACCCCAGCTCGTTGGCACTTCAACCTTCTTATTAAATTTCATTACTATACTGTGTATAAGAAATTCCCTTTTCACCATCACCAAAGTCCTCTTTGATACTTGTACATGTGTATGTGCGTGTGTGTGTGAGAGAGAAAGAGAGACAGAGAGAGAGAGTCATATCCTAGCATATGTATTCCGCCCTGAAAACTGGCCTGAGGAGAGACCAGAATGGAAGCGCCGTCCCTGGAAGGTCGCCAGAGCAACAGATAGATCCCGAGCGCAAGGCGGGAGGGTTGGAAAACGTCCGGGAATTCTGTGGCTAATAGGACTTTTCTTCTCGCTTCCCCCTTTCCTTCTTCTTCCACTGCTTCTTCTCCATCTTCATTCCTATGTGTTGTATTTCTATTACTTATCATCTTCGCATTC
>NC_091558.1:28994981-28997481 GCF_042767895.1 Penaeus vannamei | reverse complement strand
TTCCCCCTCCCTCCCCCCCTCCCTCCCTCCCTCTCTCTCACCCAACTCCATTCCTTCTAACTCCCTCCCTTCCTCCCTCCCTCCCTCCCTCTCACCCAACCCCATCCCTTCCTCCCTCCTTCCCTCCCTCCCTCCTCCCTTTCACCCAACCCCATTCCTTCCCCATACCTCCCTCCCTCCCTCTCACCCAACCCCCTCCCGCCCTCCCTCCCTCCCTCCTTCTTACGCAACCCCCTCCTTCATCCCTCTCTCTCTCCCTCCCTCTCACCCAACCCCATTCCTTCCCCCTCCCTCCTTCCCTCCCTCCCTCCCACCCAAATCCATCCCTCCCTCCCTCCCTCCCTCTCCCGCAACCCCAACCCTCCCTCCATCCATCCATCCCTCTCCCCCCAGCCCCCCTCCCCCCAGCCCTCCTCCGCCCCCTCCCCCCACCTTCACCCCTTTCGGCAAAAAAGTGCGGGCATGGACTACCGCCGGTGTTATTAAATTTTGCCTCCACACGGGTCGTCATGAAATTGAGATTCGCGAGCGTGTTATCCCGTCATGCTTTTTGATTAATTTCTGTCAGTTTTTTGAAAGAGGGGGGCGAGGGGGGGTTTGGAGGGGGTTGGGGGAGGTTGGGAGGGGGTTACGGGAGGTGCGACGCAGTGTGAGGTGGAGGGAGGGTTGAGGGAGAGAAGGGGGAGAGTGTCGGGGGGAGGGTCATGTGAGGGTTGGTGGAGAGAGGGGTGAGGGATGGGAGGGGGGGAAGTTGGGGGGAGACGAAAAGGGAGGAAAGAGGAAGGGGAGGCTAGAGAGAAGAGGTTAAGTCGAGGGTGGAGAGAGGGGGTTGGGGTGAGGGGGGTGTTTTTGGTGGGTAAAGGGTGGGAGGGGTAGGTTGAGGGGAGACGAAAAGGAAGGAAAGAGGAAGGGAGGGGTTAGAGAGAAGAGGTTGGGTTGAGGGTGGAGGGGTTGGGGAATGTTTTGAAAAGGCGACGTAAAAGTGGAGTCTTCCTCTTTCGTTTGTATAAGGGGGGGAGGGGGGAGGATGTCCTGGGGAGTGTGCTCCTCTGTTTCCTTTTCTCCCTGTTTCTCTTTCTCTCGTTGCCTTAATTTTCTGACAATGAGAATTACATATGCCAAACTTGCTCATGACATTAGCTCCCACTGACAGAGAGATCCTCCTGTTTCATCAATGACCGGTGAGGAATGTAAAACGAAGGACCAAATTTTGATTGTGGATACGTGTTTACGTTGCGAGTAAAAAAAAAAGCTTAACTTTCATCCTATAAAATGGCTTTGTATGCATTGCAGTCTGTGATGAATGTTTATACAAAGTTGTTGTCTTTTCATCTTTGATGTCCAGTCCAGTGAGACAATCCGAACATTTCCTAAATGATCAAAAACTTATTCTAATTAGTTTTTTCACGTTCATTACGCCATTTCTTATTAGAAAACATTTTTGTTGCCTCATTTTTAGCAGTTTTTGTTGTATTTTCATGTAAGAGAAAAAAGTCGGTACAGATTGAAACGTGAATCCTTGTTGAACTCTTGCGGGCTCTTAGCGACTTACGCCCATGTGGCTCCAGATAGAAATCATTTAGGGTGAACTTCAGATTCATTTTTGACGCCAACCTTTATTGGCTATATAGTCTGCCCAGGCTCGGGAAATGAATAACTGGCAACTCCCTCACAGTTTGGAGTACTCCGATTTTTTTTCTTCTTCTTTTTTGAGAAAATAGAATGAAGCTCAGGTGAAGGCTTCAAATATCAACTTAAAAAGAGATATTGTTATAAGTTTTATAACTCCAGACGCATGTAAGAGTGTAAGTATCATGTTTCATAGGATTCATATCACTTATAATGTTAGTGAAAGTTACCAGTGCGGATACATGCAAGGCGAGGAGCATTTGGAGAAGCAATAAATAATAAAGTTTGGTGCAATATTGCTCGTCTCAAATATATACTTATGAAATCATTCCAAACCCTGCGTGGTAAAACATCCAATAAGTTATAAAAAGGCTTATAATTCTACCTGAGTCGTCGGGAACAAAAGGTGGTGCTGTATTTTTTCCTTCTTTTTCCTTTTTCTTTTTTATATAAAAATAATCCCCCCCCCCCGAAGTCGTCTAAAATTAAATTAAACATAAATCGCCTAAAGAAAACATAGATGGAGATTTCTTATACAACGGTTGTACGCAGTATGTCAGTCTATTTCAAATTTCCTGTCAGATAAGGTTTAGATTAGCTTGTTACTGGTTTAGTCTTAAAGTGGCCATCTCACGCTTAAATAACTCTCTTCTCGATCCCTGTCCTCCTCTCTATCTATCTATCTCATTCTCTCTTTCACTTTCTCTCTCTCTCTCTGTCTGTCTGTCTGTCTCTCTCTCTCTCTCTCTCTCTCTCTCTCTCTATATATATATATATATATATATATATATATATATATATATATATCCATCCTCTCTATCTATCTAACCAGCTAGATTGCTAGCTAGCTATTTCATTCTTTCTCATTCTC
>NC_091558.1:28984981-28987481 GCF_042767895.1 Penaeus vannamei | reverse complement strand
GGTACTGGAAGGCGAGGAGACTTGCGGGCAAAAAATGCCATTAAAAATGTGCAGTTCTTTTGAAAGGGAATGTTTGTGGGTTCGAACTCGGTTTCTATGCGCCCATTCTTACGGTTCGCTCGCTCGGAGTGAGTGTACCTCCACAGATGCATTTCCAGGTAAAAAGGAATCACTTTTGGCCATTTTTTAGTAGGAAAACCAGAAACCATGTACACTTTAAGGGGGATTAAATATATATGTACATATGTACACGTGTACAGATGCACACGTACTTACATGAGCAATGCCTCGAGCACACACATACAAACGCACGACACAAACCGCAGACAGCATCTTCACTTATACCAAGCCAATACATACATACTTAACACTCACCTTCATACACTCATACAAGCTCAAACCAGCATGCAGTCACCCAGCATATACACACACCCATCCACGTACATACTTACACACGCACAGACTGACACATTCCAATAACCTCAACCCCCTGCCCCCCGCCCCCCGCCCCCCACCACTACCACCTACAGCACACGCCCACCCACATTCACACCTTCCTACCACCTCACCCCCACCCCCGCACCCACCCCGCCCACCCACATTCACACCTTCCTACCACCTCACCCCACCCCGCATCCACCCCGCCCACCCCCAACACGCCCACCCACATTCACACCTTCCTACTACCTCACCCCACCCCCGCACCCACCCCGCCCACCCCCAACACGCCCACCGACATTCACACCTTCCTACCACCTCACCCCCACCCCCGCATACACCCCGCCCACCCCCAACACGCCCACCCACATTCACACCTTCCTACCACCTCACCCCCACCCCCGCACCCACCCCGCCCACCCCCAACACGCCCACTCGCTGCCCACTGAGAGCATAGGCCTGGGAAACGTCGCCAGATTCCTTTGAGATTTTAACACTCGGATACCACAAAGGGGCGGAGGGAGCCATGGCCGCTCCTCCGCCTTATGAGGGAGAGGGAGGGAGGGAGGAAGGAGGAAGGAGGGAGAGAGGGAGGGAGGGAGGAAGGAGGATGGAGAGAGGGAGGGGGGGAGGGAGGAAGGAGGGATGGAGAGAGGGAGGGAGGGAGGGAGGAAGGAGGAAGGAGGGAGAGAGGGAGGGAGGGAGGAAGGAGGATGGAGAGAGGGAGGGAGGGAGGGAGGAAGGAGGATGGAGAGAGGGAGGGAGGGAGGGAGGAAGGAGGATGGAGAGAGGGAGGGAGGGAGGGAGGAAGGAGGATGGAGAGAGGGAGGGAGGGAGGGGAGGATTGGAGGAGGGAGGGAGGGAGAGGAAGGAGGAAGGAGGATGGAGAGAGGGAGGGAGGGAGGGAGGAAGGAGGATGGAGAGAGGGAAAGAGGGAGGGAGGAAGGAGGGAAAGAGGGAGGGAGGAAAGGATGGAGAGAGGAGGGAGGAGGAAGGAGGGAGGGAGAGAGAGAGGAAGGAGGAAGGAGAGAGAGGGAGGGAGGAGGGAGGGAGAGAATGAGAGAGAAGGAAGGAGGGAGAGAGAGAGGGAGGAGGAAGGAAGGAAGGCTGTTCTTTCGGCCCGCTGTTCTTCGGTCTCTCATTCTTGTCCTTTACTACTATGTCGGGCCTGTTAGCCTTGGTTTCTTTGTCAGATTGAATTGACGTCCCAACGTATAGTAGCTTCATTGATCTCTTATCATTATTATTATTATTATTATTATTGTTATTATTGTTATTATTATTATTACTGCAATTATGTTTGAGCTTTTGTTTGTGCCTGCTGGTCTCGGATCTCCCTGGGGCAGTGTGGAAGGGGGGGGGGAGGGTATTACATGCTGTCTGTTATTGTTGTGAACATAGTTTTCATATAATTTTTGATTACTACTTTTCCTATTGTCGTTTGTTCTTCGTTTTTTATCCTTATTATTGTATCCTCAGTAGCATCATAGTTATTATCATTATAATAGTCAGCATCATTATCATTATAATCTTTAACATCATCGTTATTATTGTCATTATAATCTTCCTTGCCATTATCATTATTTATCATTATTACTATTATCATTTTGTCATTATTATCATCATTATTATTATTGCTATTATTATTATTTATGTTATTCTTATTGTTGTTATTATTGTTATTATTAATGTTACTATTTTCATTATTCTTATTACTGCTATTATTAATACTACTATTTTCATAATTATTGTCATTATTATTATCACTATTACTATCATCATAATTGTTATTAGTATCATTATCATTATTATTATTATTATTGTTATCATTTTAATGTTATTGTCATCACAATTATTATCATTATTAGTATCATTATTATCATCATTATTGTTATTGTTTATAATTGTTCTTCCTCATCATCGTCATCTTACATTCTCCTCTTCTTGCTTCTCTCTTTTTCTCCTACTCCATATTCTCATCACCATTCTCTTCCTCTCCCTCTTTCTAATCCTCATTCTTATCATCCTCATCATTATCATCAACATTGCCATCGTCATCATC
>NC_091558.1:28928657-28933657 GCF_042767895.1 Penaeus vannamei | reverse complement strand
TAATGCTGCTGCTGCTTCTGCTGAAGATGATGATGATAGTAATGGTAATGGTAATAGTAATAGTAATAACAATAATAATGATGATGATAATATTATTAATAATAATTATAAAACAAAATAATAATACTGATAATAATAATAATGATGATGATGATGATGACAATGATGATAATAATAATGATGTGAAGTTAAGACTAAAATAAAACAGTAATGAGAATGATTTGGATGTTGATGAAGATGACAATGAAGATCTGGATGAAGATAAAGACGAAGATGAAGATAAAAATAAAGTTGAAAATAAAGTTAAAGATAAAAACAAAGATGAAAATAAAGAAAAAGATAAAAATAAAGATGAAAATAAAGATAAAGATAAAAATAAAGATGAAAATAAAGATGAAAATAAAGATAAAGATGATGATGATGATGATGATGATGATGATGATGACAATGTTGATGATGATGATGATGATGATGATGATGACGATGACGATGACAATGATGATGATGATGATGAAGATGATAATGATGATGATGATAATAGTGAGGAGGAGGAGGGGCGTAATTATCATTATTCCTATTATTACGGTTACTGTGGTATCCCCTAGATCCGACATTCGATTCAACTCCTGTACTGGTTATTCAGCAATTCAGACAGTTATGTACAAAACTGTATACCTTTCTAATAAACAATGAGTACTATTTTAAACCCGCTAAGAGATCTCCGCGGTGAAACTTAAATTTAGATGAAATTTGAAGAAATAACTGTGTACCTCCTGACCAATCTTCAATTTTTTTGCCAATAAATATATCGCTCTTTGATCGGGATATCTATTCAAGTCGTGGTACTATCATTAATATATTTCTATAATATTTAGATACCTTTCATAAAGATAAGACATGTTTGCCGTTATATATCCATTTTATATTGTATGGAAATAACTATTTGGGTGGCAAATCGCAATTATGACTGTGATTATAATGATGTTAGATATAGGAGTTTTGTCGGGTTGCAGTCTAAAATATTAACATATGATTATTTCCAAAGCACAAAGAAACACCTCAAGGCCATTCTCTAAAACAAACGCACGTGGGCCAAAATGTTTAACTTTTTTTGGCAAAAATCAGTGCGGACGAACAATTTTGAAAAATACACAATAATTCAGAGAAATGGCTTATAATAAATTTTCTTTGAACAACATTTTTTAGCTTGTAATTATATTTCAAAACAGCAGATAACCATTTCAAAGAGAAAATCAGTGGCAATTTTGTAAAACAATTAAATAACAGCATGCGTTTTTGTCTCATACCTCTACTGTACATTTGTTTGTTGGCTCATTGGCCTCATGATTTACTAACGTCGCCCAATACCCCGACCTCCCTCTTAGCTCATAACTCTGAACCCGGCCCCTGGTCAGTGACATTACGTATTATTGTTTCCCCAATGGATACCCATACACATCATCAAAACATGTAGAAAACTGAAATACACGTAATAGTTTAATATTAAGAACATAAAAAATAAAATAGAATATGAGTTCTGTTTTTTTTAGTTCCTCTTTCTTGCCTTTGGTTTTATCAGCAAACCACCCCGTATCTAATGCTCTAATATAACAGGCAATATATTTTCAGCTGCAAAGACATCATATTGTGAGAAAATGAAAAAAAAATCAGAGAATTAAAGATTATACTGAAAAATTTAAATTGGTGAAAGGTAAAATCATGGACTCTCAATTTTATTAGAGCTATAACAGGAGTTCGAGACGAATCGAAACAGTGAAACCGAACAGGGAAACCTGGAAAGGCAGCCCCATATTAATAAACGAAAAATTACAACCTAAATGTGATAAAGTTGGGGGCGTATAGGTGGTGGGATGAAAGGGGGGTCTTGGCTTGCTGGATTATTGGGGAGGAAAAGGTGTGATCCCACAAGAGACCCCATGCCCTGGGTGCAGAGGGCAGAGGGCGAGCTACCCTGCCCTGAGACTGCTCCTGTTCTCCTGTCTGCTTGGTCTCCGGTCTCTGTGACGATTCGTGTCATGGGCAGGTGCCTGCTTCTGAATTTTTGGGAGTCAGTTCTTCTCCTGCGGTAGAAGCTTTTGTTTTTGGAGGCATTTTTGGAAGAGGAGTGTTGTCAGAGTAAGGGGTTGTACAGGAGTTCACGAAAAATCGACCCTATTTGGATGGACTAAACAGAGTATTCAAAAGGTTTATATAAGGGGTAGTAGGACGGGAACGTGTGGAAGAGGTAGTTGTATTAAGAGATAGTACTGCTGAGCGGTGGACAATAAAGCTTCAGAGTAGTCATAAGGATGAAGGGGATAGTAGATGAAGGTGTGAGGGTAGAGCAGATGATGAGAAGAAAAATGTTTTTTGGAGGTTGATTTATGACTTGCGTGAATTATTTGAACTGGACTGAGGTCCATTGAGGAAGGTGTAGTTGCAGTGTTCTGAGTCGTGGTCAAAGAAGAGCCTAGGATTGGGAAATCGGAAGAATTTAAAGCTATGGGGTTGATAAACGGGCAAGCCTCATTGCCCCTAATAAGAATGCAAAATCTTCATTACTGGCCATAGTAAGACAGAAGTATGTTGGCGAGAGAAATAGTCCACCCCTAAGGGTCTCCTTGAGAGGTAAGAGCAAGACAACTAGACAGGGAAATAACGTGACCATGACTCCCTCAGGCAGTTCAAGACTGGCACCATGACTCACACCCTAGGAAGTGGGTAGTAAATGTTAGAAGAGAGAATGAAATAGAGAGGGGAAGAAAATACCGTGCAAACTTAGTTAAACCAAGGGCTGAGGCCCAAGGTAGGTTCCAGTCTTCGGCATGGCAACAATTGGCATGGGATTAGTGGTGGGGGGTGGGGGGCTGATTAAGCAGCTCTGATCATTAGGGGACATTCTTTCCCCCTTTTTGTGATCTTGACCTTATTAAAAACCCTTGATGATACTTTCATTGCAAGCTTGACCTGCTAGTGTTTATTAAATCTTTACCTTTGCAACTTGTTATAAGACATATAAGCTATGGACACTGGCCTTTTTTAACAATGACCATACATGTTTTTTATCATATTTTGCAGCTCTGACTTTATGCGAATGTGATCCTAACATTTCTGTGACATTTTAGGGTGTTTTACCTTAATAGAATCACCTTGACCTTATTGTTAAAAAAAATTCAGCCCTGATTTTCTTGTGTCCTTGACCTATTTTGCCTTTTCTCTGTGATAACCTTGTTACTAATGTTAACTTTATTTTTACTCTTTTCAAACTAATGAAGATGGGACTGGGTAGCTATGTTTATTGAGACATAGGTTTTCAAAAATTGTGGTAGTGTGGTAGTTGTGGCTAGACCAATTGGGAATGGTCTTGCTATATTCAGAGAGTTACTGTTATAAGTCTTTAGGATTTGTGATGGTGATGGCGTGAAGAATGGTGGTGACTAGACTAGTTGGAAATGTGTTCAGGAGAGGGACACATGGGGGACCACATAGTTCACTACAATATATATATATATAAATGTATATACACATGTTTATTTTTATATACATACATAGACATATATGTATATATATATATATATATATATATATATATACATACATACATACATACATACATACATACATACACACACACACACACACACACACACACACACACACACACACACACACACACACACACACATATATATATATACATATATATGTATATATGTATTCATTTACATATACATACACACACACACACACAAACATATATATATGTATGTATATATGTGTGTGTGTATATATATATATATATATATATATATATATATATATATATATATATATATATATATATATATATATATACACACACATACACATCTTCAAAATTGATTGGTGGTGGTAGAGGTAATGATGATGGTGATGTTGGTGGTGAAGGTGGTGGCTTTTGTGTTTTGATGGTGGCACAGTGATGGAAATGACAGTGATAATGATAAGTCAGAAAATTAATCGAATTGAAGATAGTAATGGTAAAATATAATAAATATAATAGTAAAACAGAATAATAAAATATATGCATAATAGAAAGTGATAATTATCATCAAAATAATGAAAATGAAAATTATCATATGAAAACCTTTAAGATACTGTTACATAATTGTAATAAAATGGAAATAATAGTAAAAACAAAGTGGCAAATTGTAAATAAAAAAGTGATAATGGTAATGAAGGACAAGAAATATTTGAGATGGTAGAATATTTTAACAAAGTTTTTCAAGTGTTTTATGTAGAGAGAGATTTTATTGATCAAGAGCACATGCTAAGTTGTTATTGTATTATTTACAACAAATGACTTTGGATATATGAAAGCCAGTACTTAATGAACTACTTGCTAAAATATGTAGATAATTTGTAGGATAGTATAGTAAAGTAATGTATTGATTCCATATTCTCATTAATGATCATAAAATATAGTTATTTTTAATATATATTCCAGTTTTATTTCTAATCTCAAAAATATTTGCTATTCTAAAGCTAAATATCCAGCAGATTCTGAATTAATTGAAATAATTTTTATAGTCATTCTAGAGTGGGCGACTAAAAATCTTTTAACAAAAAATATTTATTCATTAAGAATCTTCTCCATAATTATAAAACAATAGAACAAAATCAAGGATTGTTACACTGAATTAAAGATAGTACATTGCACAGCACCTTTTTGCATACATATACATGAATGTTAATAGTAGAAAAGTAGAAAATATTCACCAAAAAATGCTTATCCTTACTATATAAACTTCTATGCTTATCCTTACTATATAAACTTATTTGCTTTTCCTTATTAAATAAACTTATTAAGTACTAATCAAGAAATCTTGATGTGTAGTAAACACATCATATCCATGTGCTAGGTGGATCTAAAACCTGCTAATTTCCTTTCACAATCCATTTAATATTGACTAACTCCATCAGCATTAATTTAACATTTCATCTGGGACTATTTCAAAATG
>NC_091558.1:28913657-28921157 GCF_042767895.1 Penaeus vannamei | reverse complement strand
GGTAGGCATCAAGGAAGTGGTAAAGATTGGAATATCTGGATTTTGACTCAAAAAAGAATTTGACTTGGAGATATGGGGAGTACAGGTAAGATGGTTTTGGGTTGAGGGAAAAGAGACTGGGAGAGATGCTGAAACATCTTTAGAAGATGGAAGAGGAGCAGAGCAAAGGACAGCTTTGGAATAGTTCGCTTTGCTTCCTGTCTGGCCTCACATATAGTGAGGCCTAGTTTGAATCTGAGAACTGCTACTTCACATTCAAGCTTATAGGCAAGGCAGCTCCTATAAAATGCATTATGGTAGCCACCACAGTTGACACATGTACACGACTAAGCAGAGCAATTTTAACAGTCATGACCAGATTGGGCACATAAAAGGCAGCGGGTTGTGAAGCAAAAAGGTTTGGCTGGGTGACCGAAACACCAATATTTCGGACACTGATAAGGAAAGGGTCTATATGGTCAGACATGGCAAGACACTCCACAAATATAAACTTAATGGAAGAGATCATGTCTACAGAAGCTTATACTGTCCTCTAGGAGGAATACTGTAGCACTGTATTGCTACTGCATCATGATCAACAAGGCAGGCAAGTAGGCCATTTTCAGTCTGACCAGTTCTTGTTGGAGATAGGACTATCAATCGGGGACACAGAAATAGGTACAAGTATTGAGAGACGAGTGAGGTTCGGCAGGAATAGGTCTGCCAGTGAGGTCAGTCAAGAAAGATAGTGCAAAGGCTTGGGATTCAGATGTAACTATGACAAGGTGTGAACAATCGGAATGGTTGCCAAAGGCAACTATGCCTACTTGTTTTTGGAGACACTGTTGAATCACAAAGAATCAATCCCACTTGGCTGGGCAAAAGAGAGTACTGCAGAGGTGGAAGTAGTTGAAGTACAAGAATGGGAAGGAGATAGGGCAGTGTGGAGTGAAGTAGTACTGTGGGGGGAGGATAATAAAGATAAAGGGTAGTAATAAGGAGATAGGAGGTAGACATTGAAAAATACTGTGCAGTAGGAGATGCAGTGGAGAATGTTGGGAGAGAAAAAAGGGTGTATTCTGAAAGTTGAGTAAAGACCTGGGTGGGTACTTCTTAATGAATAGAGTTGCCAGTAAACATCAAGGAAAGAGTACTAGTATCAGTGGTAAGAGCCATAGTCAAAGGAGGGGCAGGGGTCGGAAAACCAATGAAATCAAATTAACATAGCCCATTTGATGAAGGAGCAAGCTTTCATGCCCCTAATAAGAGCAAAGATTCTTCATTATTGGCCATAGTGACACAAAGCCAGCCCTTTCATCCTTTCAGCACAGCTTTCACACCTTAGGAAGTTGACAGAAAAAAGATATGAAGAAGGGAAGGAAAAGAAAAGAGGGAGAAGAAAAGACCATGCAAAATTAGTTGAAGCAAGGGCTGAAGCCCAAGGTAGGGATAATCTCCTACCTTGGGCCTCAATCTCCAGGTCCTAAAACCGCCCGCCCCAACAGCAGCAAATAACAATGGAATAGGGGAGAATTTGGTTTAGAATACCATACAGTAGTATCATTTTATGGTAATAAAATACATAAAAGATCAGTGAAGTCTACTTTACTTATTAATTTTTCAGATTAACCAGTATTTTACCATTTACCAGACAGTGACATCATTATCTGATACATTAATACCAATTAGAAAACCCACTATACACAAAATAGGGTTACTGAAAGATATGACATTTCTGCAATCCTGCTGGATTTTATATACAAGTTGAGAGAGATTGAGCATTTTACCACTGCATCAACACATTTGTTTAGATACACAAAATGTTTAGTAATTTACATTAATCCCAAACTGATCATAAGAGTTGATGTTTTTTTTCTACATGATCCCTGTTGTGCAAAACCTATGGATTCTTAGGGTCCAACATCAATCAGTGTTAAGTGAAAAAGCAAAATGCCAAACACTTGTATTTCATTTTGTAATGGTGTCTTTAGCAATTTAAAGAATAGTTTAATGATATTTATAATGAAACGCATTCTGTAATGGTTTAACATTATACAGTAAGGTATAACACTTACTTTTAGTCTCAAAAGAGTCAGTAAAATGTAAAACAAACATCAAAGGCAGCCTTGATAAATGGGTGATAAATAACTGTTTAAATTTCAACTTACATTCATCTTCAAGGTTGTACAAGACTGAATATGATTTTTTTTTCTAAAAAGCTACATATGTTTTAAAATTCATCAAAAGGTATACAAACAACTGAATACTATTGAAGTACAGAGTCACAATTGAGCAATACATTCAAATTTGTATATATTCTGATAGAAAGCAAGTGGTCCTTTGAATAAAGCTCTACAATGACTAAAATAATACTATTCCTTTTGTGCTCCATACATAATACTGATATTATATGATGATGAGATATTACATTATCATTTCTACTATTACTATCATTATAACTATAGTAATAAAAGGATGATTATTATAATTTTTTTTTTCATTTCTTTAATCAGTCTGCACCATCAAACCCAGTACCTTTGGTATCTAAAGGCTTCTATTCATGTCTATTAATGAAATATAGCAGGAGCAGTCAACATCATTAATGAACAAGCACAATTTAAGTGTAATGTGACTATCATTATTGTCATCACTGTCACTGCCACTGTTATCTTCCATGTTATTTATAATCATCATTATTACTTGTATATTATCATTTACCATTATCATTATTAATACTATAATGGTCATCATCACCACCATTTCATAAATAATAATAATCTTCAAATAAAATTATATTGCACAGCAATAATGTGATAACATGAAAATGCAGTAAAATGGTTTTTTTTTAATAAGCTAAAACCCATAATTCTGGCCATTCCGAACTAAACTACAATAACAATCATATCATTTCTTGGATATATAAGGAAACCATAGTGACATGGGTTGCTGTGTATGATATGGCTTTTCTTTGAGCAGTACATTTTAATTCCATGGGTTTCCATATGCCCAACAGAGCTGACACTCTGCCCACAAAACTTAAAAGAACTGTGGCATTACAGAGAAAGCTTATTAATTCAAACTTTTTAACATTTTTGTCACATTTCAGGTCATCAGTGAATATTCTATAAATTCTAAAGGTACAAAATCAGAACATTAAACAAGTGGTTCTTAGTATTCTTAATACCACTCCCAATGCAGGAAATGATCATTGCCTCCACATCCCTTTATATCTACAGACACCATTCCCTGTGAGAGAATGGGGAGAAAATGGGCCTCATCAAACAAGGAGTTTACCAGCCCAGTGGACAGGGAAGGAGATCAAGGATTACAGAAAGCCATACTCCTAAACTTACTATCAAAAAGTGACATTCATATAGAAGAGACTTTTGCACTTTTTCAAAAACATCTAAATACGAACCCACTCTTATCAAGAGAACACCAAGTATAATTAGAGAAATTCTTACTTTTCCTACAGGGCCTTGGAGTGTGTGCCCCTGACTTCATGAACCAATACTTTAGCAAACACTTATGATCCTCAGAATGAAGCTATAAGTACAGAAAAAGAACATGGCCTCTAACATTGGTAGATTGATTGCAGTTTGTCAAAATTGTGATCAAGATATTAAACTGTGAATGATTTCAAAATACAAAGCACTGATACGTAAGTGCTAATCCTGGCTCATCCCTTGATAATATCAGATCAATCTAGAAGTTACTACTCAAAGAAAGCTCAGGCCAAGGCCCCACTGTACTGAAAAAGGAAATTCATACTCAAACATCCAGTGATGCCCAGTTGTCTAATATCCAATTTTCCTGATCATATACCTTATACAGTGTGAATACTCAAAACATGGTAATACTAATAAAATACAATCTGAAAAAGACATGTATCCAAGGAACTTTATGCATGAGTTAGTCATGATTCTCTTAACTGACTGATTCTGTTACTTATCTAATACCTAAACCTTCTGGATAATTGTTCAAATGTATTGGATGCAGGAAAATGTTCATATATTTCATTAGCATCAATGATTTGTGCATTCTAAGTACTTGTACTTATTTCACAAAAGTTTTTCTCTTCATGATAACAGGTATTCTAATATACAAATATACAAGTCAACTAATTTGTTCAAGCATTTAATAATTACCTTATCCTGGTTTTCAAAAAGTCCTGTGACAATGAAAATATCTTATATACACTTACTATCCCGTAACACATGATATGCTGAAAGTACCCATTATTTATTTAATTAATGTCGACAAAATACTGTGACCGTTTTTATTACTGCTCTTGTTACCCCTTCTTTATACAATGGTCAAAGAAAAAATATAAATAATTTGACAACAACATAATAAAAGGAGGTAATACAATTCCATCTTTATTTACAGTCATTTAAGTAATACATACAACTTTTCATACCAAGGACATTACAACAATCAGTAGTACAAATGAGCTGACTTCACATACAAAACAGAAAAGACTGACAACTTATAACTGTTACTAAAATCATAATGGGAAAAAACTGACAACACTCACAAAGCACAGGAAATACTGATAATTCACAAAATCTTGACAATCCTCAAAATTCGTATGAAACAGAAAAGACTGACAATGCTTAAGAATATAGAAAAAAACTGACAACAATTACAACACATAAAAAGCTGAAAACACTTACAACACATAAAAAGCTGAAAACACTTACAAAACACATAAAAAGCTGACAACACTTACAAAACACAAGGCACAAAGTACAGAACATGCTGATATTCAATACGAAAAGAAGTTTAGATACTTTATATATATATATATATATATATATATATATATATATATATATATACATATATATATATATAGTTAGATACTTTAGATATATATATATAATATAACCAGGTAAAGGTAAAAGCTGTTAATATTGCCTAAATGAAAAAATAAGCAGCCAACACTTGCCAAATACCAAAATCATTAACTATTAATAGGATTACAGCAAAGTGCTGTCGTGACTACATTCAGGAACAAGCTTATAATACTTGATAATTGTACAAACTCAAATTACAATAATAAACAGTAAAATAAGTGTATACATTATATACTGTATATAAGTTGTTTCCTAAACAAAACAAAAATGTTTCGTATATATATGAAAAGTTGATATACGATATTCAAGCTGAAAATCCAATAAAGTGACAATTATAACAAGTGTTAACTAACTACAGACACAAGCATCTCAAAACGCACGCAAAAGGTGGCATCACGTACTAATCACAGAAATAACCTATTAAAAGCAAATCAAAAAGCAAGCTGACAACCGTTACTTATCAAAGCAAACTGACAACAGTTACTAAATACAGAAACAAAGTTATAATAGTTACTGAATAAAAACGCAACAACAAAAACTACTGAAATACCACTGCGTACTGACATCACTTACAAAATGCAAAAACAACGTTAAACTTGCGAACTGTCAATTACAGTAATAAACTGTGAACGACGACGATGGTGTTTACATTGCGTTCCTTTAACGGGGTGACATTTTAACTTTCCTCTTTTTTCTCTTTAATTCCTTGGTAAATTGTGTATGCTTTCACCTCTGGCAATTATAAAAAGGGCGAATACTATTGAGATAAATGATATATGACAAACTAATAGCTTTATTACTTACTATTTTCTCACCGCACCCTTCAGAATTACCAACAGTATCATTACCTCAGTATCAGGGATGATACATAAAAAGTATACACTTTGATATAATTTCACTTACGACTTTCTCTGGTGGTGCTGTTTATCGATAATTCGTTAATATGCAGGAACAATAAGGTCCAAATTTGCCAATTAAACCCGAAGTTGGTATTCCTGTCTTTATTTGCCAGAGGAAGCCAATGAAATTGCGAACGGTGTAACTACTCTTGCACATTAATGATACAAATATTCAGTTATCAAAATATATAGAAATCGTGTAGTTGATCAGAAAATGTTTCTTACAAAAACCAAATATATTCTCAATTACGGTATTGGAAAATTAAAGTTTTCCTCCACTTCCACCCTAGTGTTCCTCCATGCAAGTCGTGTGTTGTGTCAGATCGCCATTTGTGTTGGGAGTGAGAGGGGTTTCGGTGCGATTGTCTCATTTCTTGGCCATTTCTTTGCTATTTCCAGTGATAAAAGGTGCTTAGTGTGTTTCTAATAATGGAGGAAAGTGTGTATTGTGGATAGGGATGCGACTTAAATAGGAAAAGCATCCTGGTTTATGAGTATTTTATTAAGTTTTGTCCCGAGGAAAAATGGCTCACTCCCAGTCTGTGAATTGTAGCTTGGATGACATCGACCTCAACGCGTTAAAGGTAAGTTCATTTCTGTTCATTTCTCGTCGGGGAATGAGAGGAGATGAGGGATTCATACAGTGGACCAGCGGAGTAAGATGGAGAATGTGGATTCTGGGTGGAACGACGAAGTATTTTTCAGTAATAGAAGGATCTCCACCTACCGCACCGCTTCCTGCCGTAGGATCTCTCGTCTCAGTTACTTTATCTCGTGGGCTTCCTCATTTCCGTATTATTTTTACTGTTAAGTTATGCCTCCCAATCCGATTCCTTTTCAATCAAGTTTTAAAAATGGATGCCAAATTACTTTGAAATATACTGTTCTTATTGTGGTAATCCTGTTCTCTGGAGGGGAACATGTGTTTAAAGTAGGCCTATCTGTGAGATATATTTCTTATTCTTTGTTACAGTTGTAATGTTTTGGGGGACTGTTGTCAGATTTGTTGGTTTCGAAAGGAAGGGGTGAGGAGCATCTCTTTCTTTGATCTCTGAATTTAACTTACCCAGAAGTTTTGAGTGTTTTCCAGCCTATTTTGTTTTTTTATGTTGTCAAAAAGAAAAATTAAAAGAAAAAGAATGATAGAGTTGTGTGCATAGACAAAGTAAATGATGACCTTTTGTTTACTCACTTGTGTAAACATGGATCCCTTGTAGAGGATAATGGGAAGCAGTTTCTTTTTTCACTTTTGTTTAAGATCTTTTAACAAGATCTTGAATATGAAGGTTTTGTGTAATTACTTTAAAGAGTAAATGCAAAGTAATCAGCAGTTTGCTATGTTGAGATTACTCGACTACTTAAGGGGGAATTCAACCCAAACTGTATTTTTTTAGATTTCACACAGCCATCCGACCTTGCAGTTATTATTCTTTGTTTAATTTATTCATTTTGTAATATGTTAGAATCATCATATTTTTGATAGTAAGTGATATAAATGAAAGTATTGATAATTGTTTTCAAGTGACCTCACCCTTCAGAGACTAAAGTTCCAGTCACTCTTGGTTTGTCCACAAACATCACTATATGAACCCAAAAAAAAAACTTCTTAACTCAGGGATTTTGCCTCCAGACCTCAATCTGGTCACCATATTTTCATAACAGGGGCTCTGTCCCAGGACCCCAACCTAATCACTGTGGACAGGCTCTCTGCCCAGCAGTAGTCGTGATCTATTTTCTTAATTTCTGAGATTATTCTTTGCCTT
>NC_091558.1:28881157-28883657 GCF_042767895.1 Penaeus vannamei | reverse complement strand
ATCTCGCGTATTATCACTCCCGACAGTCCTCTTGTCCCTCTCCCCCCAGCCCCCCTTCCATTACGCCTCCGCTACCTGACGTCGCCCTAACTGCCACGGCCGTCGTCACACGCGCGTAACATGTGACGTCACCCCCCTTCTCATCCTTCTGTTTGATTGGTGTTTGATTCGTGTGTCTGTCGGGCTGTTGTCTTCGGTTTAGGTTTTGATTGTAATTGTTGGCATTGTTATTTAAAGATTTGACTTCATGTTTGTTCTTGCATTTCGTATAAACTTCTCAACTTATTCAAGTGTGAAGAACGGATGTGAGACACTTTCTTATTTTTTATAAAATGTTACGTCATTTTTTAAAGTGAAATTTAGAATTTAGTATTTAGTGTTGAAACCACTTTTTGTTGAATTATTTACTACCATCCTAGTAGGCAATAAATTAGTCTGATGAATAGATTATGATAAAAATAACTGCAGAAATTTTACAAATATAATGTACCGCCCTACAATTCATTGTGTTAAATCTATGTTGACAGAAGTTCTTGAAATTTTGAAGGTCTTACTCGAAAAGCGTTAAGGTTGCAGTGTTTCTGTACGACTTTGAGGCACGCCATTGCTGTGGTAGTTGTGGTAGTAGTAGACGCGCTGTATAGTGGCATCCGTTAAATGTAGTGTCTTGAGGACGCTTTTCATGCACGGCTTTTGGAGGCCAGAGTCGTCGGGAAGGATGCTTGTTGATGCTGCTGCTGATAGTTTGTTGAAAATTAGGCTGAGGCTGATAAGATGTGTCGGCGCTTGAGCTGGTGGTGACATTGATGCTTGGGGATGATATTTAGTGATGGTGTTTGTTGGCCGTAGCGTTGGTGGTGATCTCGCTCGTTCATGAAGGTGATGGCTAGGGTTCTTGGCGATGATCCTGGTTCGTGGTTCTGCTGGGCGGTTCTGATGAGGGCTTTCGTGATGAGGTTTTCCGATGGATGCTGGTGTAGTAGGGCGTGCTTGCTGATTAGATGCGTTGGTGATGAACCTCGTTGACACTGCCGGGGTGGTGGTTCTGATTCTTGCTATATTACTTGTTCGTGACAGTGTTGGATACTGATGGAGATCGTAAGAATCATGGGTGTTAATGTTATTGGTTATTAATTACTGTGGAGGTTGCTGCTGTCACCATGATCTTTGCCTTTGGATATGAACTGATCTGCCAACGCCTGCGGTGTTAAAGTAAAGGTTATAGATAGACAAGAACATAAATTATGGTAATTTTTTATACTTCTGTTTACTTTTCTCTCATCTTTTCTGCTACCCCTCTCCCCGCATCCTCACCTCCTCGGATTAAAAACGCATTAGCAGCCTCCCTTTCTCTCTCCGAGGAGGCAAACGCGCCTTGGCGGCTGTTAACTCAAACCCCAGTAGACCGGACGTCAGAAAAGAGGCTTGTATCACACGACGCTTACTAAATGTTGCATTGTTTTGTTTGCAATTGCTAGGCAGAATGACTCCGGTACAAACGGCTGCCGAAGTAGGAGTTTCTTTCCAGTTGTCGGATTTTGTATTGTGTTTTAGGAGTGGAAAGTTTATGGTGTGGGGCAAGGGCCCCGAGGGAGTCGGGGGGGGGGGTCTTCGTCTATGAACAGTGCCGTTTCTTTGTGTAATCATTGTTGTCTTTAAAAATGTGTCCCCTTAAGTGCCACATTTTAATGATTCCAGCGAAGTCGGGTAGATTGATCAGGCGAGCGTTTTCGTGTCGGTAACGCGCCGTCCACTTTCCAAGCCAAGGATGAGTGATATCATCGCGATGGCATCAGGGGAGCGAAGGTAAGGGCAGCGCCGAATGCCCGTGCCGGAGTCAGTGGAGAAGATGAGATGAATGGGTAGAAGAAGAGATAGAAAGAGAAACAGAGAAGGTAGGGGGAAGGAGATGGACGTAAATTAGAAAGAAGTCTGGAGCCCGAAAGTCCACTGCGATCGCCGCCGCCTGCGCTAGGGACGGCCAAGGGCGTGGTTCCCCTAGGGAGGGAGCGGGGCGGCGAGGGTCCCCGGCGCGAGAGGCTCCTAGGTCTACCGGGGATTCGAAAGAGGCCGGGGGGCAGGGGAGGGGAGGGGAGGGGGAGAAGGCTTAGTCGGGGAAGGGAAAGCTGGAAGGAGAAAACGGACGGGAGTGGGGAGGGAGTTGGGGGGGGGCTGGGCCTGGAGAGGTTTCAAGGAAGGGACAGGTGTAGAGTGAGGACGGAGGAGGGGGAAAGGAAGAGGGCGATGACGAATACTTAAGATGGGTTTGAATAAGCGAACAACAGGAGCAGCAAATGAAGGAACAAAAATACAGCGTGGTTATTGGGGCGCAGCGTAGAGGCCGAGAAAATTGGATGGCCGTGGATAGGGGTGACAAACAAGTGTATAAAAGGGTGGTTGTGAGTCGAGAGGTTATGACCATTTGGATAAAGGATGCGGGGGATTGAGAGAAGGGTGATAGGGTGGGCAGGGAGGAGCTGGTAAGGGTGTGTGTGTGTGA
>NC_091558.1:28851157-28861157 GCF_042767895.1 Penaeus vannamei | reverse complement strand
AAATACATACATACAAACGTTTTGTGTTTCGTTTATTTTTTCTACCGAGTATCACGTGCTGGCAGTGTTTGCAGCCACGTGTGTTTGGCCACACAGGGTCTGGGAGTGAGAAGGGAACGGCAGGGACGAGGGGAAGAAGGAGGACGAGGGATAGAGGAGAGGAAGGGGCGGAGAATAAAGGCTGGGAATTATGAAGATTGGAGAAAGAAAGACGGGGGAAGGAGGGAGACTGACTGACACAGACAGACAGAGACCGAGAGATATTTTTGGGCAAAAGTGTAAGAAAAGAAGAGTAAAGGGAGAAGGGCAAGGGCGCCGTGGCACGATAAGGCCAGAATCACGAACGGAAAGCGAGTCACACTCTCTCGGCCACTTAGATTACACGCTGCCGAGGGGGAGGGCCATATGGCATGGCTTTGAGTGCCTCTTGTGCGCGTTGTGTATCGGAAGGAGACATAACAGGATGTGGAGCTTTTATTGTTTCTATTTTTAATGAACTGATTTATTCTTTGCATTTCAGTGATGTATATTTTTGTTCCATTTAACCTTTATCTTTATTATTTATTTATTTGTTTATTATTTTTATTTATTTTTTTAATTTATTTTTTATTTTTTTTATTTTTTGTGTTTGTGTTTGTGTTTGTGTATAGGAGCGACAGACAGACAGACGTCATGACCAGGGTCACAGCTATCGCCGTCATCGTGGCCACGAAAAGGCCGCCGCTGCCGTCAGCGTGAGGAAGCCCAGGTTAAATATACCCGTGATGTACTCACTGCCGCGCGTCCCCCCCTCTCCCCCAAGTCTCCGCTGCGGTTTTTACTCCCCCGGGAGGAGGCGCCGAATCTCCGCGAATTCTACCAGCATGCGTGTCACCGCTTATTTTAACAGCGCCTTTGTCGCCTTTGTGTGTCGTGTCGTCGCGTTTGATGCCGCGAGTCTGGCGATGGGTTGGGAGGGAGGAAAGGAGAGGGAAGGAGGGAGGGAGGGAGGGAGGGAGTGCGGGAGGGACGACGGGCCATCTTGCTTGTCGAGGTTTGGCGCAGCGGGATAGAGGGGGGTGGGGGTCGATGCGCTTTTTAAGGGGGTCTTCATCTCGGCGCGTCCATCCTTTTTTCCCTTCGATCAGTGTCACCGGTATGGTTTGCTTCGCTTTTTGCTTCTGCTTTCAACACCACTTGCCGCCTTGTCTGCTTCCTTTCTACTCTTACTCTTACTCGTTTTCCTCCTCCTTGTTCGTCTTCCTCTTCCTGTAAATTCCCACATATTAGCTTTTCTTTCCTCGGCGCAAATGTCGCAACCCAGACCTGATTGATAATTGCTGATGTTTAGCCGAAAGTGAATTCGAGAACAAAGCAGACGATGAGAAACAATGGTTGAACAAACTAACCAATTAACAGAGAAACCCTCCGACCTTGTTCCTCCTTCTGCCGCTCGGTACAACTACGGCAGAGTTAAATATACGAACCTTAGCAAAGATGTGACGACGCCCGTGTTGCCGGGAGCTTAAGGCACCTGCACTGTGCACGCGGGTAGCAAGACCCGCTTTTAAATATAACCATTGCTATAGATCAGCTGCCATGCACTTGGCACCCGATTCGCAGAGGTAGAAAAGGGGGAGGAGGAAAAGGAGGAGGAGAATAATATGGATATGGAGAAGGAGGATGCGAAGGAAGGAGGAGGAGGAGGAAGAGAAAGAAGATTAAATAATTGAGAGTCAGAATCAAGAATGGAGTTGAAGAACAATAATAATAAGAAGAGGTAATTCAGGGTCAGAATCAAGACAGAAGAGTTAAGGAGAAGGAGAAGGATAACCTGGCGGAGTAGCAGCGGCAGGTGTGTGCTAACAGGAGTCCGAGGAGAGCTCCAAGGAGACGGCTGCAGCTCGCGCTCCCTCTCGCGGAATGTCACGGATGTACCTCTTCGGCTGCGAGGAGGGGGGGGGGGTAGTTTGTTTTGTGCCTGGGGGACGACTTTTCCTTTGCGCGTGTTGGCATTTTCATTGTTTGTTTGTATTATTGCGGGTGTGTTATTGTTTCCTTTATTTATTTGTGGTTGTGTTAGATATTATCGTAACTCTACCTTCCCATATGTTTTGCATATTTTAAACATTCTTACTAGTACTGCTATATTCGTCTCATTAATTATGTATGTATTAGCTTTGAATAATTGAATTAACATATTACTATAACAAAAAGATTATAGATAGATAGATAGATAGATAGATATGGAGATTGAACAGTGAGTGTATGTATGTATGTATATGTCTGTGTGTGTATGCATACATAAGTAGCATTTCATTTATAATCAAAGTCTCTCTATGAACGCCTCTAAATAGGATTTTTTAGAAACTTTTTTAAAAGGTCAGCCGTCTGTACATAAATAATTGGACTGTTGCCTTACCAAGTGAAAAATCATTGATGAGGGGAAACTGGGATAGCTGTGGATAAATTAATTATGTGTGGAGCGTTTATACCCTCAGAGCGGTTTGTATGTAAATCCTTGCATTTTGTTCGGCGTGTGAAATTTATCTTCTTTCTTTCTTTCGTCTGATGGCTTCTTGCGTTTCCCGAAGAAACCCGCCCGTAATGTGGTCGTAAGTGGGTGGATGGGTGTGCTGTTTGCCGAGTGGGGCGGATTTGTTTTGTAAAGACGTATATTTATATATATACATATATATGCGCGCGCGCGCACACACACACACGCACACGCGCACACGCACACGCACTCACACTCACACTCACACACACACACACACACACACACACACACACACACACTCACACTCACACTCACACACACACTCACACTCACACTCACACTCACACACACACACACACACACACACACACACACAACACACACAACACACATACACACGCACACACACACATCCGCACACACGCACACACACGCACACGCGCACACACACACACACACACACACACACACACACACACACACACACACACACACACAGGCATAGAAACATACATACATATGCATATATACATATTCTTTTGTGTATATATGTATTCCACTCCCATTCATAAGCAGATATCAATACAGAGAAATTATCCGAATCGGAATCTGCCTTCCACAGACATGCCTTTGACAGCCTCTCTCAGTCAATCCCTTTCATGCCGACGCAACTTCCGCCCGTTGCAGCAGCCTCACGCGACTGCCGGCGCTTGGGCTTGTCGGCGACGCACCTGGCAACAAATCGGGCATTGTTGCATCCGGCCGGTCGGTTGCTTGCGTTCTGTGGCGAGCCGAAGGTCATTTCATTTAGAATTTTTGTGAATATTTTTTGTTTTGTTTGATTTAATTTTTGAATTTGTTTTGCGGTGCATTTATTCATTCGTTTTCTTTTGTGATGAAGATTTTGAGATAGACTAATATTGTATTTTGATTTGTCTATTTTAGGTCGCCGTCACTGTTGTTTGGCAATGTTATTGTTATTTTGTATTAATTTGTAGGTTATGAAGAGTAATATTAGTATTGGCTATAGTTCATGACCGTGACTGCCGCTGAAAGGTTATTTACGCCGATCTATCACATGCCTCGACGCCATTGGAATTCGCTGGTTTTGCTTCGCCTTGGCCAGTTGATGACGTCACGCAGCCGGGTGTATGTGGAGCCCGTTATGAGATCAGTTCTTTTGTATTTTTTATAGGCGTGTGCCCTTTTTTGGAAGGGTGAGGTTTGAGGGAGCAACAGTGGGAAAGAAATCAATTCGGAGATTAAATATGACTTAACGGTTAGCAAAAGCAGCCTCTTGTTGAATAACAGTTTGTGTGTGCGTGCGCGTGCGCTTGTTTTGTGTTGGTAGGGCATTGTTTGTGCCCAGCTGAATCTTCTCTCCCCTCCTCCCTCCCTCCGTCCTCCCCCTACTTTTCCTCCTTTCCCTCCTCTCCCTCCAGATATCTAATTTCCAATCTACATATCTTTTCATGTCTTATTTTGTACGCATTTTTTAAAAACCTTTGTTTATGCAATACCTTGCATGCTAGCTGATGGCAATGATAAAAAATCACAGCAAGCAAAATAAGCAAATGAAAAAAACACCTATTGCTCGGCCGAGGAAGTTGGGCTTCATGTGATTACTTCCAGACCTAACTTCAGTAATTACCTCAACTGAAGAATTGAAGTGGCGGGAAAGCTAACACATATAAGATTGTTTTTATGAGGGACTTTTGTCAATTCAACGGGTCTTTTTTCTTTCTTTCTTTTTTTAGGGGCGAAGGATGAAGGGGATAGGAAGGGTTGTTTGGAGTTTCTAGGACTTGCTTGGCGTTGATTACTGTTATCCATGTTACATGTATTTCCTTTTTCGTTCTTTTTTCTTTCTTGTTTTGCTGTCGTCATTGTCACCACTATTGTCGTCGTCATCGCCATTATTATAATTATCATTTTCATTATCCAGGTCGGTTTGTGATAAGATATCACTGGGAGAGAATCCTCCACGACTTAGTATGCTCCTCATTGTTTTTCTTTACTTAGTCCATACCTTAAAGTTAAGGACCCGCCATGGCAGAGCGCAGGATGGCAGTATAGGGGAGGGCGGAGAGGGAAGGGAGAGTTAAATATTCTAAATTTGGCCAAGGGGGTCTTAGCTCTTCCCCATCCACCCCCCCCCCCACTCGCCTCCCCTTTCTAGCCATGTAGTCATCACCTTACCCCTTCCTTGTGTGACCCGTCCCATGTCACTCGCCCTCTGACCTGTGACCTGTTACCCGAGATCATGAGCATCTGCGAGGGTATATTTGTCTCGGAGGGCTTGTTGGCCCGCTGTGCCGTAAATATATCACTTGTATGCCCGTGTGCAAACATTCGCTTTAACACGATGTACGTACGCCTAGGCATACGCATAAATGTGTTTTTATGTACCTGTTGTGTCTTTTCTGTTCCTCTGCTTTTCGTGTACATTTTTTTACAATATTACCAATCCCTTTGTTTCGGTTTTCTTATATTTTATTGGGTTGAATTTTAATTCTCCAATGAATAACACATTGGCTGCTGAAACAAGGAGGAAGAAGAGACAGGAGGTGAAGGAAAAATATCTTATATGAATGACCCACAGTATGTTTGTAAACGGACATTCGTTAATGGGAAAAGGGAAAGGCTAAATTATGCGATACCCTTCTCCACTTCACCTAAAACCCCTTGGGGCCTGATAACGGCATTTAATTTGTCGTCTCCTCGAGTTAAAGTCAAGGAGAGCGAGAACACTCGAACATCACATTCGCGCTTTTGCCCCGAGAATGACCTTGTCGTTTTTATTTTGTTATTTTCGTTCTTTTCTCACGTTGATTTTTTTTCTTCTGCTTCGCTATTGTTTCGAGGGCGGTTTGTGGGGGAGGGATAGACGTCGGTAGGTGGATGGGGGAGAGGAAAAGGATAGTGATGAAACTGCCGAGCTGCATTGATATGTAATTTGTGTGATTGCTCTGCTTGTTCTTTGTTTTTTATGTGCTGTTTTTTGTGGTTATGAGGTTTGTTCGTTTTATTCCAATATGTAGATTAGTATTGTTATATATTCTGTTATTAACTTTTGTCATTTTAGTTAACTGATATTTGTATTTATAACATAGGTTCGGTGTGAAATTGCTTTGGTCATCGCTGAAGGCCATGCTTCCTTATTTCACTATCGTCATCAAAGCAGTAATGCCCCGTCACTATTTTCATTACAGTAATGGGGATTGTTTTTGTGGTGTAACAAATCGCAAGTTTGCTCTTCTGGTCAGACTTGCCAAACGCACAAAAAGTTTAACCGTGTTAAAAAGAATTAAATGCACTCAAACAGATTGCCTTTTTCTTTCCTTTTTTCGGGAGGGAGGGGAAGGGATTGGGGAATGGGGGGAACGTGAAGGTCAGAGTTTTGCGCGACAGAGTTTCCCGGGTCAGCTGGGGATGTTTCGAGATCAGTTGGCGTATCTGTCGGTGATGAGAATCTTGTGTGGTTTGCTTGTGCTATTGGAAGACAGACGCATGCCCACATGCACACTTGAAAGTATACAGACCAGGTTTGACCTTGGAGTCCCTCTCTCTCTCTCTCTCTCTCTCTCTCTCTCTTCTCTCTCTCTCTCTCTCTCTCTCTCTCTCTCTCTCTCTTTCGTAACTCTCTCTCATCTCTCTCTCTCTCTCTCTCTCTCTCTTTCTCTTTCTCTTTCTCTTTCTCTCTCTCTCTTTCTCTCTCTCTCTTTCTCTCTCTCTCAATCTCTCTCTCCCTCCCTCCCACCCAACCTGTAGCCAAATACTTAGGAGAAAATTATGAAATACTTAGTGCCATAAGGCAAAGCCATTGCTATCCCTGAGGAAAGGTAAGAGGGTAATGAAAAAGCGAGGAGGGGAAGATTGGAAAGGAGAAGAAAAATAAAACGAGAGAAACGAGAAGAAGAGAGGATTACCATGAGCGATGTGGGGGAGAGACGGCAGTGGAGGGTGGAATGTGGAAGGGTGAGGGTGGGGGTAGGACGCCTGGGAAGGTTATGCGGAAGGTATGCGCGGGCGTGGGCACTTTTTCATTGGCTTGTGTTTACTTTTTGTGGTGCATTACTTTTAACATTCAATTGTGTCAGTTTCTTTTTCTTCTTCGTCTTTCCTTTTGCTTTGCTTTAAGAAGGTTTAGATCATTAGAGTTCTTTTTAATCTTTTTAATTTGTTCTCTCTCTCCTGCAGTTTGTTGTCGTATAGATGGCCACGATGCATTATGTTTAATGGTATCATATACTCGGCCGGTGTATTGTGATAGATTTCTCCCCTCAGCGCTTGTAAATCTGTTCTCTAGCGGCGGCGTCGACAGGCCTCACGAAAAAGGGGAAGCAGGGAGCGCTGCTGAAGCAATTAAAAGAGAATTGAGGGTGGCCTGGAGAGGGAGCATCCCTTCGGCGTTTTTTCAGGGAGAGGCTGGCGACAAAAATACATGGTGCTGACGCCACACGGGAGGTATGGGGTATGCGGGGACCTGCCCACCTCTTTCTCTTTCTCCTTCTCCTTCTTCTCGTTTTGCTGTCTTGTGTTTCTCACTCTCTCTCTTCCCCGTCTCTCCTCTTATGTCCTTTTTTCTCTTTTTCTCCATCTATCCAACCTCTCCTCTCTTTCACCCTCTTTCTCCTATCTCCCACACTCTTTCTCCTCTTTCACCCTATTTTATCCTCTCTTTCGCCTTCTCTCCTCTCTTTCACCTCCTCTCTCTCTCCTCTCGTTCACCTTCTCTCTCTCTCTCTCTCTCTCTCTCTCTCTCTCTCTCTCTCTCTCTCTCTCTCTCTCTCTCTCTCTCTCTCTCTCTCTGTCTCTCTCTCTCTCTCTCTCTCCCTCTTTCCTCTCTCTCTCCTCTCTCCTTCTGTTTCTCTCTCTCTCTCTCTCTCTCTCTCTCTCTCTCTCTCTCTCTCTCTCTCTCTCTCTCTCTCTCTCTCTCTCTCTCTCTCTCTCTCTCTCTCTCTCTCCCTCTTTCTCTCTCTCTCTCTCTCTCTCTCTCTTTCACCTCTCTCTCTCTCTCTCTTCTCTTTCACCTCTCTCTCTCTCTCTCTCTCTCTCTCTCTCTCTCTCTCTCTCTCTCTCTCTCTCTCTCTCTCTCTCTCTCTCTCTCTCTCTCTCTCTCTCTCTCTCTCTTCTCGACTTCACCTCTCTCTCTCTCTCTCTCTCTCTCAACTCGCTCTCTCTCTCTCTCTCTCTCTCTCTCTCTCTCTGTTTCTCTCTCTCTCTCTCTTCTCTCTCTCTCTCTCTCTCTCTCTCTCTCTCTCTCTCTCTCTCTTTCTCTTTCTCTTTCTCTCTCTCTCTCTCTCTCTCTCTCTCTCTCTCTCTCTCTCTCTCTCTCTCTCTCTCTCTCTCTCTCTCTCTCTCTCTCTCTCTCTCTGTCTCTCTCTCTCTCTCTCTCTCTCTCTCTCTCTCACTTCACCCCCTCTCTCACTTTCTCTCTCTCTCATTCTTTCTTTTTACTGTCTCGTTCTTTCCCCCTTTCCTTTCCATTCTTTTACATCTCTTGCTCTCGCCCATCATATTCTAGCTCCATCGGTTTACATACTTCACCTTTCCTCCCTTGTGCGTCATTTTTCTTTTTTCTTTTCTCCTTGCATTCGTCATCTGGCCTCGTTCTCCTCCCCCCCCCCCCCCCGCCTCCATTTTTTCTTCTACGTGTCAGTTCCTCCCCTTCTCCTCCCCTTCCCAACCTTCTTCATCCTCCCCTCCCTCTCCACGCCCCCCCCCCCATCTGCTGTAGCTAGACCGTAGCCAGACGTCAGACGAGGTGTGGTACGAGAATGTGGGCGTGTGGGCGTAGCCGCCTTGGTTAGAGAAAGGGAGCATAGACATTCCCCTCGAGTGTGCTTTGGGTGACGGGCGGCTGGCGGGCAGGGACGACTCTGCCAGGGCTGTTATCGTTCATTATCACCTTTTCTATATTTTGATGTGCTTTTGCCTTTCTTCTTTCCGTGTCTGCCATTTTCTACGCCTACTCATTCTCCGTCTTCTGTACCTTTGGATTATCCTCCTGCTGGTCATTCAGGTCAAAGCGCTTTTGGGTCTTCGGTCTTCATTTTTCTTTTCTTTCCAACAACACCTCCCAGCCCGCCCACTTTAAGAACGACCTCCCCCATTCTCCCAATCCAGTGGAAGCCGCTGCCGCTTTCCCGCTCCCACCCCTTCCCGCTTACCCTCGGCCTCTGTTATTGCTCGGGCCACGCCCAGCCATTGCAACGAAGCAGCATAGCCTCCCCCGCCCTCCCACATACCCATGCCCCCGCCCCACCTTTCTCCGAAGCCTACAGCCGCCAAGCCTATTAGCCGCAGATTTATCCCTCCGGCTCAGCTGAGGAGATACCTTGAGAGGCGGACATGCGAGGACGCGCGCTTCGCTCGCCTTTCAGCTCCGTCGTGTTTGTTGTTGTTGCAGCAGCGGCCGCGCGACGCTTCCCATAGGGGCACGCCCCTTGGCCACGCTCATCCGCTGCACCAGAGAGGCTGCTGCGGGACAGGCCGTTTCCCCTTCTTCCCATTGCCCCTTTCCTATCTCCTACTCCTGCCTCGCGCCCTCTTTTCCGTACACCTTTTTGCCCCTTCCCTTGCTTCTACCTTTCCTCCTGCCCCCGCTCCTCCACCCTACCCTTGCTCTCCTGCCCTTTTGATACCCCCTGCCCCTTGCCCCTCGATGGAATGGGGGTAATTAGTGTTATCTTGTCACGCCGCCAGGACAAGTGAATGTAGCACACAGGGTTCACGTCTTTATATACTCTAGTTCCTTGTTGTGGCTGCGCTCTTGTTACCCAGCTTACTGTTTTGTTTTGATTTTCTCTCTCTCTCTCTCTCTCTCTCTCTCTCTCTCTCTCTCTCTCTCTCTCTCTCTCTCTCTCTCTCTCTCTCTCTCTCTCTCTCTCTCTCTCTCTCCTTTCTCACACACACACACACACACACACACACACACACACACACACACACACACACAGACACACACACACACACACACATATATATATATATATATAATTATAAATATATATAATATACATATGTATATATATAATTTTATATATATATATATATATATATATATATATATATATATATATATATATATATATATATGCACACGCACAAAATTAAGTATAGATAATTAAAATGATGGTGATGACAACTTAGCTATTGCTAATAATAATGATGAAATAGTAGTAATGATCACAAGAATTATGGAACGAGACAGAGGAAAAACAGCGCGCCGCTACACAGTATACGCTGCAGTGCACGGCAGAGGGAAGATCACGGCAGGGGAAAAAATTGCTTATTTCACGGAGGTCGAATGCCAAGGGGTTGGAGGGAAATAAGGGGGAGGAGGGGGGGGCGGAATTCTGCGGCCCAATCGCAGCGTCGTCTTTTTAACGTCACTTACAAAGAAATGCTCAACAAAGAAGGCTCCCTCGCTCCGAAGATGTGCATCGCGGTGGAGGGAGGAAAGGGGAAAGGGAGGGAGGGAGGGAGGGAAAAAGGGAGAGGGAGGGAAGGAAAAAG
>NC_091558.1:28840567-28843067 GCF_042767895.1 Penaeus vannamei | reverse complement strand
TAGTACGTGTGTGTGTTGTATGTGTGTGTGTGTTGTATGTGTGTGTGGGGATATGGATTGGGTCTGTATGCGGGAGTATGGTTGCGTGCACGATAGAGAAATGATAATTTTCCACTCTGTTGCATACGGCACATGTACTGTGCGTGTGCTCTAGTATATATTCATATTTTGGTGGCTTGCTCAATAATTTATTTCATTTTTTATTGTTTCATTCGTCATATATCACATTTTACTTATACATAGCCTATAAAAATTCTAGCTACGTGGAATCATGTTCAGATCATTGCTTCTGCATTTAGCTATTTTAGTACATACCATGCGTTTGTACCGATATTATGTATATATGCATACATTGTATATGTGTATGTCCTTATGCACGTACACATTTTCCCCGCTTGAATGGATGTGCAGATCATTGACATGATTGATAGCTTGACTTTACCAGTATGTCACATCCGGTTTGTGTATGTGAGAGGGAAAGGGGGAGAGGTAGAGAGATGGAGGGATAGGGAGAGGGAGGGGGAGGGAGAGGGAGAGGGAGAGGGAGAGGTAGGGGGAGGGAGGGAGGGAGAGGGAGGCAGAGTGGGAGAGAGAGAAGGAGGCGGAGGGAGAGAGAGACGGAGGGGAGGGGGGAGTGGGAGAGGGAGAGAGAGGCGGAGGGGAGGGAGAGAGAGAGAGGCGGAGGGGAGGGAGAGGGGAGAGAGAGGCGGAGGAGAGGGGAGAGGGAGAGAGAGGCGGAGAGAGGGAGAGGGAGAGAGAGAGGCGGAGGAGAGGGAGAGGGAGAGGGAGAGAGAGGAGGAGAGGGAGAGGGAGAGGAGGAGAGGAGAGGGAGAGTGAGAGAGAGAAAGGAGGAGAGAGAGGAGAGAGAGAGGCAGGAGGAGAGGGAGAGGGAGAGAGAGGAGGAGGAGAGGGAGAGGGAGAGAGAGGGTGGGAGGGAGAGGAGAAGGAGAGAGAGGCGGAGGAGAGGGAGAGGGAGAGAGAGGCGGAGGAGAGGGAGAGAGCGAGAGGCGGAGGAGAGGGAGAGGGAGAGGAGAGGCGGAGGAGAGGGAGAGTGAGAGAGAGGCGGAGGAGAGGGAGAGGGAGAGAGAGAGGCGGAGAGGAGGAGGGAGAGGGAGAGAGAGGCGGGAGGAGAGGGAGAGGGAGAGAGAAGGCGGAGGAGAGGGAGAGGGGGAGAGAGAGGCGGGGAGGGAGAGGGAGAGGGAGAGAAGAGGCGGAGGGAGAGGGAGAGGGAGAGAGAGGCGGAGGAGAGAGGAAAGAGGGAGGGAGAGGCGGAGGCGAGCGAGAGGGATAGAGAGGCGGAGGAGAGGGAGAGGAAGAGAGGCGAGAGAGAGGAGGCGGGAGGAGAGGGAGGGGGAGAGGGAGGCGGAGGAGAGGGGAGAGGGAGAGAGAGGAGGAGGAGAGGGAGAGGAAGAGAGAGGCGGAGGAAAGGAGGAGAGGGAGAGAGAGGCGGAGGAGAGGGAGAGAGGGAGAGAGAGGCGGGAGGAGAGGGAGAGGGAGAGAGAGAGGCGGAGGAGGAGGGAGAGGGAGAGAGAGGCGGGAGGGAGAGGGAGAGGGGAGAGAGGAGGCGGGGAGGAGAGGGAGAGGGAGAGAGAGGCGGAGGAGAGGGAGAGGGAGAGAGAGGCGGAGGAGAGAGGGAGAGGGAGAGAGAGTGCTGAGGAGAGGGAAAGGGAGAGAGAGGCGGGAGGAGAGTGGGAGAGGGGGAGAGAGCGAGCAGAGAGAGGGAGAGAGGCGGAGGAGAGGAGAGGGAGAGAGAGGCCGAGGAGAGAGGAGAGGGAGAGAGAGGCGGGGGAGAGGGAGAGGGAGAGAGAGGCGGAGGAGAGGGAGAGGGATAGAGAGGCGGGGGAGAGGGAGAGGGATAGAGAGACGGGGAGAGGGAGAGAGAGGGAGGTGCAGTAGGGTGTGTCAGGCGAGAGTGACGGGCAGTAATCTCCGCCTGAGATAAGCATGTCGTAATGAGATCTAACTCGCCATGTTGCGGCGGTGAATCACTCCCCCGTCAGCCCTCCCCTCCCCTCCTCTCCCCTCCCCACACCTCCTCAACATACACGATGTAGGATGGATCTTCTTGTTTTAGATTCGCATGTGTTATTGTACAGGTGTGTGTGCGATTGCGCTTGAATGTCTGCGTTGCCTGTCAGTCTATTTGGTTGCTCGTGTGTCTGATTTGTCTTTCATTCCTAGCGTCCGAGAGTACGCTTGCATGTAATGGCAACCTCCGGACATGAGAGAGAGAGAGAGAGAGAGAGAGAGAGAGAGAGAGAGAGAGAGAGAGAGAGAGAGAGAGAGAGAGAGAGAGAGAGAGAGAGGTGGATGGATGGATGGATGGATGGATGGATGAGTGAGTTACGCGTGGAGTCCCGCAGAACCGCGAATGAGCGTGAAGTGGAATTTTCTGTCGCGTCGTTTTCTCTCCTGTTGGCCGGCCTATCGAACGAGTGGCGGTCAAGTGCAGGAAGACGGCCCCCGTTTTTTTTTCATTCGATTTTTATTTGTTTATTGT
>NC_091558.1:28810567-28815567 GCF_042767895.1 Penaeus vannamei | reverse complement strand
AAAGAGGGAGATAGAGAAAAAGGGAAAAGGGAAGGAAGGTGGGACGGATGGAAAAACAAAAGGAGAAAAGTGGAAGGAGGTGGGAAAATGAAAAAGGAGAAAGAGGAAGGAAGATGGGAGGGTTAAGGGAGAGAGGAGGAAAAAGGAGAAAGAGGGAATGGAGGTGGGAGTGACAGAGAGATATAGAAAAAGGAGGAGGGAGGTAGGTGGAAGGAAAGAGGGAGGAACGGAAGGAAAGTGAAAAAGGAGAAAGAGGGAAGGGAGGTGGGAGGGAAAGAGGGAGAGAGAGAAAGGAGAAAGAAAGGAGTTGGGAGGGGAATAGGGGGGAGAAAAAAGTAGAAAGAGGGAAGAAAGGGTGACAGAGGGAAAGAAAAAAGGAGAAAGAGGAAAGAAGGTGGGAGGGAAGAGGGAGGTAGGGAGAAGGGAAAGGAGGAGGAGAGGAAATGCAGTTAACCTGTTGTGGAGGGATAGATGAAGAGTGTCTTGTGTGGTCATTTTAAGGAGGGAGTGAGAGAGGAAATAGGAAAGGGAGGTAAAGAAGAAGTGAAGGAAGGGGAGAAGTTAAAGAGGATATAGGGGTGGGAGTGGCAGGAGAAGAGGGGAAGGGGAGAGAAAAGAGTGAGATCGAGGAATGGCGTATACACACGCATACGCACGCACACACACTCACTCACTCACTCACTCACTCACTCACTCACTCACTCACTCACTCACTCAGTCTCTCTCTCTCTCTCAGTCTCTCTCTCTCTCAGTCTCTCTCTCTCTCAGTCTCTCTCTCTCTATCTCGCTCTCTCTCTCTCTCTCTCTCTCTCTCTCTCTCTCTCTATCTCTCTCTATCTCTCTATCTCTCTATCTCTCTATCTCTCTATCTCTCTATCTCTCTATCTCTCTATCTCTCTATCTCTCTCCCTCTCTCCCTCTCTCCATTGGGATGTACATGATTATATTTCCCCACAAAAAAATTGTTTAATTAATTCATGTCTACCCAGTATTATACACCTTCCGTAATTGTCCTTTCGCAGAATACGAGGCTGGACATTCAATTAAGAGCCGCTGCTGTTTCTGTTCCTATTAATGTTACTGTTACTGTTGTTATTATTATTACCCCCCCCCCCCGGCCCGAATACTGTTTAAGTGAATAAAGCAAAGCGTTTGTCTTTTTTTCTGAAATGTTTTACGGCGCAAAACTTTTGCCTGTTGGTGCAAAGTTCGCGTTTTTTATTTACAGAATTCATGGTCAGGAAATACCGAGGGAATCCTTTATCCTTGCTGGTTGGCAGGGTGCGACTCTCCTAAGCGCCTGATGAGGGAGGGGAAGGGCAGGGGCAGGGGCAGGGGCAGGGGCAGGGGCAGAGTCAGCCTAGGATAATGTTTTTTCTTGGAAGAAGGTTTTGGGCGGTTTGAGGGCGGCTTCGGTTGGGGCAGCAGCCTTTTTCTTAGGTTTCATCATTATTGGTAATGTTATTACTATCATCATTATTAGTGCTACTGGTACTAATATTTTTATTATAATTGTTGTTTTATCATCATCGTCATCATCAATCATCAGTCATCATCATCAATAATCATCACAATTATCTTCGTTATATGTCTTTCATGCGGGTATTATTTTTGCCGTTTCTCCTTTCCATCTCTACTCCTTCCCATCCTGTATGTCTATTTCCTGCTTTCTTTCTCTTTCTCTTTATTTCAGTATTTCCATGCGCCCCCCCCCCTCCCCCCTCCTCTCCCTTCCAAGGGTTTCCATTCTCTGAAAACCACCCGAAAGGCACTTCTCATAATATATTCATTGTATTTCAAGACTCGAGAAACAAAAACGAGTGGAAGAAATGATAATAGAAATGTTGAAAAGAAAACAAAGGAATGACGATATTAACGTAGAGTGAAAATCGAAGCTTTTTTTTTAAATAGCGGCCCGCCCGGGAGGAAATATTGGCACAAAATATCACGCGGGTCGGGAAGTGGGTGCTTGACCTTGCCTGCGGTCCCCCGAGTATTTTTTTATTTTCTTCTTCTTTTCTCGCCTCTTTCTCTCTTTTGTAAATATTTTCATTTATTTCACGGGTGTCGCCAGGAAGGTTATTATGAGGTTAGTAGGTCACACGTCAAACATCAGTTTGTTGTATGATATTGCGCGCCTTTGTGTGTGTGTGCGTGTGTATGTCGGTATATGTGTATGTGTGGGTGTGGGTGGGGTTCATGGTGCGCAAACCGAGAGAGATCCTGGGATGGGACGCTGTGCGTTATGAGTCCATAGAGAGCCGGTGGCGCGTGGCGTTCTGTCATGGCGCGGCGTGCGTTCGGGAAGCCCTTCGGCGGGTGTGCTTTCGACGACGCATGCGGCGAGTAGAAAGAGAGCTCGTGCGTTCGAATTGGGACGCGTCGTGCACATTTTTCTTATTTCATTTTTCTTTTTTTCTTTCAGTCTTTTGGTTTTTCTTTTAAGGGCAGATTTGAGAGGGGATTTTTAAAACTTATTTTTTTCTTTTTAATATATATTTTTTGATGGTATGTCGATATGGAATCTGTATTTTGTTTACGCTATAGAGGCAGAGCGGAGGTTTGTCACTATTATATTGATATATCACTTTTTTATGTCACCGCTGCTGCTGCTGTTATTATTATTATTATTATTGTTGTTGTTGTTGTTGTTGTTGTTGTTGTTATTATTATTATTATATTATTATCGTCATCATCATCATCATTATTATTTTTTAGATCCTCCTCCTCCTCCTCCTCATTATTATCATTATCATTATCATTATATTTTTTCTGCTTCTTCATCATCATCATCATCTGCTGCTGCAGCTTCTGCGTCCCTCCTCCTCCTCCTCCTCCTCCTCCTCCTCCTCCTCCTCCTCCTCCTCCTCCTCCTCCTCCCTACCTCCTTACCTCTCTTCCTTTCTACTTCCTTACCCCCATCCTCTAATCCCACCTTACGCGCTCCTCTGCTTTAAGACTTTTCTCATCAGGAAAGATCAAACTTTAGCGACGACCTCATTAAAGCGGCCGGACACATGCGGGAGCGACCTCGTCCCTTGCGCCTGGAAACGGCACTCGATCCTGAGGCGCAGAAGTTGAATATTCAAGCGCAGGGAAACGTCTCCACTCTCGTGCTTGATTTCATTGCTTATTTGATTGAGTCTTTTCGATTGAATTAGAGAGGGACGTCATTTTCCTTTTTTTTTAAGTAAGAATCCATGTCGGTGTCATTATTGGTGTTTTTTTTTTGGAAGGGGTCATCGTCGCCTTCGCTGTCATTATTGTCATTAACTGCCTTGGATTGTTGCCACCGCTGCCAGGTTCGTTTTAGCTTTGGCGCAATATCCGATTCGCCTTTCATTTGGAAGATTGAGAAGAAACAGAGGACGTAATTTTTTCTTTAACTCGTACACGGGGCAGAATTAATGAAAACTTGGCGACGGTTACGGAAGCGGCAGGAGGCTCATCTCAAGTTTTAGATGGCACGGATGCTGTGCGTCGTGGAGCAAGTTATTATTTTCGGTGCAAGCCAAGGAATGAGTTGCTTTATTAGTTTCGAGGTACAAGCTTGAGCTTCGTTCCCCGCCTGAGGTCTACTTTCTCGGGGTTGGAGGAGCAGGTGCCCAGGGGTGTCCATAGTCTGTTTTGCGTCTTGCACACACGCGCACGCCTTCCAAACGAACGCACTCACTCTCTCCTTCCCCTTCCCTTCTCCTCTCTTCTCCTCTCCCTCTCCCCCTCTTTCTTTGTCATATACACGCAGCCACTTACACATCTGAGGGATAAACATATGGACGAATGGGTAGATGCGTTCACGACTACATCCTGTAATGACTTGCTCTTCACACGGAACCCCCGGTGATTGGGTGGGGGGTGGGAGGGGGGGTTGATGTCACCGATTTTAGAACTAGATTGTATAGCGCTGTCTTTCGTTTATTTTTATTATTTATTAATTAATTTATTATTGTATATATTTTTTATTATATATATATTTTTTGTTCTGGGCGACCTGAATTATCTGGTTAATGGGCCACGTATGGTGACCTAGTTTCCTTTCTTTTTAATCCCCCCCCCCCGTACTACCCCCTCCAATGTACTCTCGTTTTTTTCTTATCTTGTCTTTTTATCCTCGTCTCTTTTTCTTCCCATTCCCTAAACGGCGGGATTGACGGCCGCCGGAGGAAACTGGGTCAGGGCGGCCTTGCAAGATCGCCGCGCCCGGGACGCAGGGGCGGGCGGAGGACGGCGCGCGGGCTCTTTGTCTCTTGCTCTCTCTGCTCTTGCTCTTGCACTTGCTCATTGGGTTTAAGCTGTCTGCAGCTTTTGCGGTTTGGGTTTTCTCCTTGTTCTCTGTCTCTCCGCTTCTTTCTCTTTCTTTATCTCTCTCTCTCTCTCTCTCTCTCTCTCTCTCTCTCTCTCTCTCTCTCTCTCTCTCTTCTCTCTTTCTCTTTATGTATCTATCTATCTATCTATATATCTATCTCTGTCTGTCTGTCTACCTTGCTCTCTTCTCCCTCCCTCCCTCCCTTTCTGTCCTTCCCTCCTTCCTTCTTCTCTGTCCTTCCCCTCCCTTCCTTTCTGTCCTTCCCTCCCTTCCTCTTCACTGCCTTCTCCCCCTCCCCTCTTTTCTGAATCTGTCTCCCTTGCGGTCTTTTTCCCCTTCCTCCCTCCCTTCACTGACCTACCCCTCCCCCTCTCCCACCTCCCCCCTCTTTTCTGAATCTGTCTCCCTTGCTCTCTTCCTCTCCCTCAGACGGCGTTTAAGGGAACTTCCACAAACGCAGTCAAACGGGAGGCTGACCTCGATTTCCTAATGACGCGCGTTAGTCAAGGTCACATTTTTGTTATTATTATTATTGTTCCTTGGGTTACCGATTAAGCGTCGTGGTAGTGGAGGGAATTTCCCTGATTTGTGTCGTGTAGATCGTGTTGCTGGTGCCATGCGTTCTCTCTCTCTCTCTCTCTCTCTCTCTCTCTCTCTCTCTCTCTCTCTCTCTCTCTCTCTCTCTCTCTCTCTC
>NC_091558.1:28790567-28793067 GCF_042767895.1 Penaeus vannamei | reverse complement strand
CCCCCAGTTGGAATGGAATACGTCTTGATGTTTTGAACTTTTCAGTAATTCCTTTTTAGTTTTGTTATAAATTGCAATTTCATTTTCAGTTTTTTATTGCACCTGAAGGGTAGCTCTTTGAATCCAAAAATTGACTTTTATTCTGTTCCTCTTTTGGAAGTGTGTGAATGCTTTAGTATTTGTGGTTTGAATTACTCTTTTTATGTTTGATTATTAACCATTTTTAGGAAACCCAATATCATAATGATCATCATCCCCAGTGACTCTTATCATCATTCTGAAACTGTAGCGTTAACAGAATCATTTACAATTAATTTCTATTTCAGTTTTCTCACCACCGTAACATTGCTACCTACTATGGTGCTTTCATCAAGAAGTCACCACCAGGGAAAGATGACCAGTTATGGCTGGTGATGGAATACTGTGGTGCAGGGTCAGTCACAGACCTGGTCAAATGTAAGTACTGGAGACATCCTTATCATCATTAATTTGTTTGAGTGTCCAGTAGTGAAGTTTGTGTGTGTGTATTGGGGGGGGGGGTGCACTTACATGAGCATTTATAATTATAATTCTTTCTGGGTTACTTGTGTATAAGGTCTTCCTAGGAATTGAAAATGTACAGTAGAGTACTTGAATAAAAATGTTATATATGTACATTTTTAAAGGCTTAATAAACTCTTAAGACCTTTATAATGTATTGTGCTATACAACCTTGAATTGCTTTAACTGTGTATAACATCCCCAGCTACCAAGGGCCAAAGCTTAAAGGAAGAATGGATCGCTTACATCTCACGGGAAATTCTCCGCGGCTTAGCCCACCTGCACTCCAACAAGGTTATCCACAGGGACATCAAAGGCCAAAATGTTCTCCTCACAGATAATGCAGAAGTAAAGTTAGGTAAGTACTGTGCAGTGTCCAAGCAAGTTGAAGAATCCTTTTTTTCTACTGTCTTTTTTTCTTTTGTCTTTTTTTTAAAGCTCTTTCCTTATGTCGTCCTTTATATATCACGTATTTCATAAGAAGAGTATAGATATATGTAGTTTCCAGTACCTGAAGGTTTGCTGTTGTAAACCTTTATTATTTTTGTTGATATTCTTTTATTGATATCTGTTTTTGTTGCTGTAAATAATTCTTTATATTTAGGACCTTTTTAATAATAGAAAATATAATCCTTTACTTTACTTGAAGGATAGTAGATATTGTTTTCATTAATTGAAAGATTTCTCTTCATGAGTATATGCTTAATATATCCAGCTTTTCTTGCTTTTGAATTAATTCTCTGAAAAGTAGGTTCTAACTACTGCAAAGATCTTGATTTTGACTACATGACTGCCATTTTTATTTCCCCAGTTGACTTTGGTGTTAGTGCCCAGCTTGACCGAACAATAGGCAGAAGGAACACTTTCATCGGAACCCCTTACTGGATGGCCCCTGAGGTTATCGCCTGTGATGAAAATCCAGAAGCCACATATGATAACCGCAGCGATCTGTGGAGTTTAGGTAAGTCTCATAGCACACTGAATTGCATGGTCTAAATGAAGAGCTGAAATTAGTTGGGTGAGGAAGGACTGGGGGAAGTTTTGAATGGTTGTTCATCTTATTTTGTTTTTGATGATAAGTTGGATTAGGTGATAGAATGGCATATGTACAGATCTGTGTTTGATTTTCTTGGACATCATATTGGAAGAAAGAAGTTTTTAAAAGTATCATACTTTGAAAATCTGGACAGTTTTTGCTGATATTACTACTTCTTTTTAGATGTAACAATGCCTCTAAAGATACATGTACTTTTTTACAGGTATTACAGCTTTAGAAATGGCCGAATCACAGCCTCCGCTGTGTGATATGCATCCAATGCGAGCCCTATTTCTGATCCCACGTAACCCCCCTCCCCGCCTCAAGAGTAGTAAGAAGTGGAGCAAAAAGTTTCACTCATTCATTGATAGTGTGTTGGTGAAAGACTATCACCAGGTTAGTATTTTGAGAATCACTTATATAAATGAATAGTGATATTGCTTTTATGTAATTTTTTCCCCTTTTCTTCATTTCTTTGTTTTATTTTCATCACCTCTTGCCTGCTCAGTATCACTCCATGTGATATTTTTCATCTCTTTCCATTTCTTTTTCCCACAGCGAACTTACACAGATCAACTGTTAAAGCATCCATTCATTCGGGACCAGCCAACAGAAAGACAAGTACGAATTCAGCTCAAAGATCACATAGACAGATGCAAAAAGCACAAGCAAAAAGGTGAGATTAGAGTAGTAAGAGTTCAAATGCATTGTTTATATTATAGAGTTTTTATCATATTTAATAGAAAGTCTATTTCCTGCTTCCAATATTTTCAGTTAGCCTGAGCAGTTTTATAATCCTGACTCTCTTCTTATCCCTCTCAAAGCAGATCGTGAAGAATCCTTTAACTACAGTGGATCAGATAATGAAGAGGAGGAAACTACTCAGGCTGGCGAACCCTCGTCCATTGTTCAGGCACCGGCTGG
>NC_091558.1:28760567-28763067 GCF_042767895.1 Penaeus vannamei | reverse complement strand
ATGCAGAGCAACATGCGCTAACCACTCAAGTGGAGAACATCCCCAACAATGTCACCAGTAACCCTGATTGTCAACAGAATCAGATCCTAGCTGAAAATGCCTCTGGACGAAGTAGCAAGTCCCACGAAGGAGGCAGTGCTAAGAGTGAAGTCAGTCATGATAAGAGAAGAGCTGACAGAGACTTGGCTAATGGCCTTGATCGCAGACCATCTCAGGAACAAAAGCTTTCCCAGCGGAATTCTCACCAGCTTGGACGGCAGTCAAGTGATGGAGACTCAAGCCAAAGAGCCCACAGAAGAAATGAGTCAGACTCTAGACTGGGATTATTGCGGAGACAACACACAGATGTGGCCCTTGCTCGTCGTTCAGATGTGTATCGTAACAGCAAAGTGGAAATATCCTTCCCTGCCAATCGGTCCGATGTGACATCTAGTGTGGCAGGAGAACCTGTCCTTACAGACTTCATTCCTGTGACTGGTGATGAACGCCAACGATCATCTGGTGAGAGTGGACGTCCAGAATTGCGACGTCAGGTGTCCTTGGATGGAGACCTTAACTCTGCTGGTGGCTCTGGTAGAGAACCCCCTAGACATGAGTGGAACCAACGTAGAGAAAAGACAGACGTGGATCTGCGACGTGCCGAGCTGCGGAACGAGTTGGAGCGATGGCGTGTGAATCCTCAGGAAGGACGTAGCCGAGACAGTGTGAGCAGCCAACAGTTGCCAGCCCACCAGGTCAGCTGGTGTGGCTTTAACTTACCAGCAGCTACCTCCTCCTACTCCTGCATGCTCCTCTGCTGACAACTAGCAAGACGACAAGCATGGGTCTCCTCAGATCGTGGCACAGTTGATAAGCTTTATCGTGTCAAGATATGTCACAACTTGAGTATTGTTACTAACATCATTTGCAATGGAAACTGATATCCAGAGGGCAAAAACTGCCTTCTTAAAAATGTTGCTAACCCTTGGACATAACTTTTCAATGTGTTTGTTGTACTAATAGTAAAAGCACTAACAAAGATGTGTAATTATCAAGAATAATGTGCATGTATCATTGTTACATTGTGAATATTGTATTCTTTATCATAGTTGAATAGTGTATATTGTATGCATGAAAATATAAGAAAATAGTATTTGTGCAGTGGTAATTAAACACATCATCCTAAATATGAGCATTCACTCTTATATCTGTTGCTTATTCCACAGAGGCTCAGAGTTTTTGAAGTTTGTGCGTAATGTAGATTTTTTCCTAATTTTGCATTAAATCGATAAAAAGCGGAAATCCTTCCAGAAAGTAAAAATTGACAGTTGTGAAATAATTAGTCTTCGTATTTAAATGCTTCTATGATGGAACAGTTGAAAAAGATTAGACTAAGAAATATTGAAGACAACAGTATTTAATGGCATATATATGTGTGTATAAAAATTTATTCATCCAGCTTTTGATAATGTTCGCATTTCTTACACCTTGGTGTAAATATTTTGAATAAACTGAAGTAGAAAGGGTATCACCAAGTACTCATTGTTATTTTTTTGTTTTTTCGTCTTTTCCTGCCGATCATAGGATCGGTCTCGTGTGGCAGAGCCCTCGTCTGGAATGAGCACACCTGGTTCGCGCACGTCCTCAGTTCTTCCTGATCTCTTGCCACAAGTAAGTGAGAAACTTGACAGGGTTAGTTGTTATTGCTCATCAAAATGTGCTGGATTGCATTTAAGAGCTACAAATTCTCACACTTACAGGGGAGAGAATCCAAAACATCTTTAGCTGCCTGGAAGCTATGCCCCATGGATGGGGACATGAAAATGGAATTTCATGTTTATTTCTAATTTGGTCCATCAAGGAATATAAGCTACACCAAATATATATATTTAATATAGCAACAACAAAGAACATAAAACAAACACATTAAATGTTGCAACATGGGAGTATTGTGTAATATATGCTAATTATGGTGAATCATTAAAAATTTCTCCTTACAAAAATGTTTTTCTGCTCGGTTCATCACAGTAAGGTGAACTTCATACCTTACATGACTGCAAAAAATCTCTGAAAGGACGTGACTCAGCCTGAAAAAAAAGCTGTCAAAATTTTGGTTACAAACATATTGAAAAGAGTGCACATAATGCTCTTAGAAGGAAAACTGATATTCATGTAGTTGTCATTTGTGTGTACAGAAATGAAACCACCATATGTTGTAAGCATTACATTTAAAACTTTCATTTGCATATACACAGGACTAGTATTACACTTAAGTAGGGAAAATGAGGCATACGTTGAGCTTCAGAAAAGGCAGTTTATTGACAATTATATTTGTATTTTTTCATATCTTTTATTTCTTTTTTTTTTCTTCTTCTTTTTTTATAATTATTTTATACTTTTCCCACATTATAATCACATACCACCTTTCCCACACTCTTCTGATACAGTCCATCTCTAATTAAATTTGTAAATGCAATTCAAAATTTTATATCTGAATCCTTACTCATAGTTTGATTGAATG
>NC_091558.1:28727762-28742762 GCF_042767895.1 Penaeus vannamei | reverse complement strand
ATGACCATATATTCCTATCTCCTTGGCTCTCGGCCAAATTTTTCCATAATGGCCTGTTCCTGTCACCTAACCCTCGGCCTATTTTTTCATGATGTGAACCAAATCTAAGGGGTTAAGAGATACTAAATTCACCTCATACTTTGATGAAACTAACAATGCATAAGTCATAGAATGTGCCAAAAGCATTGCCTGTTACAAGCAAATTTTCATGAACCAAACCTAAACATTCATTGTAGTCCACCTTTTTGCCAGTTTGGTTTAAAAGACACTATATATGTATGTTAACATTCAGGCCAAATCATAGTTTGTGCATAATAAATACTGGTCATAGATTGTAATTTTTTAGACAGTTTACTACCACATTATTCCTTTTGATCCCCAGTCTTATGGCAACACAGCAGTAGGGCCTTTTTCATTGTTTGTGTTGGCTTCATGTATGAAACAAAAAAACAATCTTTAAGGTTTTTAAGTGGTTTTTATAAAGATTTGTGTGGAGGAAGGCAATAAAATTACCATTGCTATACCCTACTTTTTCCTTTTTTTTTAAACAATAGGTTTAGAAAATATAATATCAGTTTTATAAAATGAAATGTTGATTTCAAGATCTCTATTAGTTGGAAAAAGGTGAAGGCTCCAGAAAAATGGAAATAAAGTAATATGGTCACCATAGTCAAAAAATTATCTGGTTTACAATAAATCCTTACCTGTATCCTCCTAAAAAGTGTATCAGGATTTGTAATGAGTCTTCAGGTTGGCCCAGATGATAAGGGAGACCATATATTTCCAACAGTTTCTTTGGAAATCTTTTAACATTAACCCCTCCATATCTCTACTCTAACTGAAGGCGAGAGGTCCTGAAAGGATTAAGCAAATGAAATATTTAACTTACTCCTAGGACCATCCTTGAGGAGTCAATGATTTTTTATTACTTTTTTTATTATTATTAACCTGTTGGATCCAGTTGCGTCACAGAAATCATGGTGCCGAATATACAGCTGTGCCTCCCGTTTGCAAAGTTATTTTGTGTAAACTTTATTAGCTCTTTTGCTATTATCCAATGTCCATATATGTCTTTTAATATGCTTTATCCAGATCGTAATACCTTATTTTCCTTGCACAGAATCCATATCATCTCTCTTTGTAGTAAATAACTCACTGCTGAAAAAAAGAACATTTGGTTATTTGTATCCCATTTTTTCATAATTTTCAAATTTTTGTAATACAACCTGCGCCACCACCACAGCGGCCAGAAATACGGTACACAGCATGGAAATTGTGCTCTTCTAGTCATGGCTTACTCACCTTGTATTCCTCATCCGTTTACCGATGGGAATATTGCTAAAGCCCATTCTAAGTGCCAAATGAGTCAAATCACACTCCAAGAGGTTTGTGCACTTCTGGCAACTCTTTTCTATCCTCCTGACCCTCGATCATGACAGCAAGTTCACGTCGCCAGGTCCGCAGCCATATTGTCTGATGGCCTGTTCACATCACCCGGCCCTCGACCCAGATTTTTCCATGATGGGACCGTAACCTCATCCGGATCATAGGGTTAAGATTGAAGGATGGGTAACTTAAATGGAGAAACATAGATTTACATGATTTTTTAATCAATGAATTTAGCAAAAGTTTAGGTGAGCCAACAATTAGGTTTGATGAGATTAGATGTACATCAAAAGCTTTAAACAGCAGACAAAATCATTACACCTTTTTTACCAACTCATTTTTCATTGTCTCAACATGGAATTTTTTTTTGTTAAATATTCATCAACATGTGGAGTAATGAAAACATTGAATATCAAATAACACATTCATTTTAAATTCTTTCTTAATTGCATTTCTCTTGTTCTCATCCATTCTTATTTCATTTACATATTTTTGTTAAACAGTAGTAATTCCAGGGCTTTCTCCAAGATAACTCACCAGTTACCATTCCACACAGGTAACAAAGAACATGATGCTGCAATGGGGTGAAATGCCAACGTCTGTAGCCTTCATTGGCACAGGCCAGATCATGGGCTGGGGTAACAAGGCTATTGAAATCCGGTCAGTGGAGACTGGACATCTTGACGGAGTCTTCATGCACAAGAAGGCACAGAAGCTGAAGTTCCTCTGTGAGCGTAACGATAAGGTAAGACTATCTATGTATGTATGGGATATGTATGTGTATAATGTGTAATTAGTCCTGTTTTTGTTTTTGTTTTTTCTTTCTTGAAAAAATAAGAAATTGATTTTGTGGTATATTTCTTTCTTGGCTTTATTTGAAGAAGGATCTTGGTCATTCAAAATGTTACAATTTGTTATCTGTTTGATATTGGGGATTATCTGATTTCCCTCTTTTTTAGTCGTTCATTTAATTTATAAATAACTTTCTCAAAACAAAGAGAACTCATTGCATCATGTAATCCACAGGTATTCTTCTCATCAGCAAAGGGAGGATCGTCGTGCCAAATTTACTTTATGACGCTCAACAAACCTGGCATGGCAAACTGGTAGATGAGTTACCAGTGTGTAATATAGATAGCTGGTAACCCATCACCAAAGGGAATGTCTTCCTTGGTTACATTAGTATTTCAGGATCCAAGGAACAAACTGCCATGGCTGTATGTTAGATTGCCACCAGTAGAACAGGTGCTCATTCAGTCAATACAGCTGAATGATTTCTGTCTTCAAGTAGGAAAAGAAAAAAATGAATAAATATATAAAAAAGGCACTTAGGAATGTGAGAGACAGAGAGAGGGAGAGAGAAAGAGAGAGAGAGTGAGAAAGGTTTGAGTTGGCATGAAAAATCCCATCCTAGACATAGTAAATTGGCCCTGTAAGGCTATATGCAATGCCTAGAATGCATAACCAACTCCAGCCACCATTTATAACTCCTCTTGCTGTGGTTTCCAGCACGGGAAAGCTTCTTGTGCATTATGGTTGGGCTGATGAGTGTTGTAGTAACATGAACTCTTTCTTTTTATTTTTTGTTTGTTTGTTTCCTGTTTTTACTTATTTTTCATTTTTGTACTTTTTTCATTTTACCTCAGATAGGGTGCCACATAAAAATTATCAAGGCTGAAACCTTATCTGAGAGGTGATTGTACAAGTCTGCTAAGCATATGTGAAACATACTCTATTATGTATGGCAGATTTGATATTTGAATATATATATATAGACATTATAGCAAGGTCATGTAACTTGTTCAATATACTTGCTCAATTCAGGTCTTGTATGATTATTTTTTTTATATATTGAGGGTATGAAATTGCAGAATTAATGAAAAATTATGAGTGAATAAATTTTAAGATATTGACTGTTCTCTTTACCACAAATTTTACCTCCCACAACTCATTGGTAGTAATGTGTAAAGTGTAAAAATGGAAAAAAAATGAATACCCAGAAAAAATGTGTGCTGATATTGATAAACATGTGTAAAGATATGATGTGTTAGTATAGTATAAAGGTACTCAGTTTTCGAGCTGCTGATACACAGCTCGGAAATGTGATCCACCCTCCCCCTCCTCCCTCATCCCCCAACCCCCCAGAGGACAGTCTGAATGGCAGCAGGTAAGATAAGGACAGGGGACGGATGAAGACTGTTGCTAGGTGTGAGGATGGAGCATCATAGCAGGTTGTAGCACACATTGGGTCATGTTATAGGGTTGCTTTGAGTCATTTTGAGATGGACATTCTTGCCAAAAGAGAAAAAAGAAAAGAAAAGAAAAAAAGTTAGTTTTCTTTTCTAAAAAATTCAGTTCATGACAAGAAATCAAAAAAAGTTTGTGTTTTCTTGTATTATTTTTGTGTTCTACAAATGAGTTTCTCCATAGCAATGAAAACTATATATTGTATCCACACCCACCATCCTACCCAGTGTATGCAAAACCATGTGCTGACAGATACTCCAAAGGTGTACTTTTCTATCTTTTTGCAGTCTTATCTGGGCCAGTGCCTTTTGGATGTGCAGACAAGTAAAAGATTTGCCATAGTGGAAAATCTGAAAGGGTTTGTGAGAGATTTGGTTTGTGTACCCGATAGGATTCTTACATGTTTGTACACAGGATTGATGGTATTGTCTTTGAACTGAGACATCATTCCATTTTTTATTTTTTATTATTTTTTTTAACTTGCGATTATTTTTCTTTTTTTCAATGCAGTAAATGCAAATCATGGGGTCACATTCCTGTTGTAGACTGTGCAATGTAAATCTGAGCTTTTAAGTGAAGCCAAAGTGTGAAGATTTTAGCTAGAATTGAAGATATTTGCCCCTTTCCCTTAAACTTAGATTTATAAATGAAAAGAGTATGCATCCCTGTAGATGTAAAAAAAATCTAAAAAATGTATAAAAAAATGAATAAAAAAATCTGTTTCTATGGTGCTCTCTCGTCATCCAAAGTAACAGTATGTATCATCTTAAAATGAGAAATCCGGAGGTCATGAGACAGCAGACCAATCTGTTCATCTAAGTTCTTTCTACCTTACAAGTGGATTCAGTCAGAGTGGCCACAGTACTGTTGCACTTTTGACAGGTGTTCAGTATTACACAGGTCTAAAGAAAGAAAGAAAAGGTAAAAGAAAAAACAGAGGCATCATGAAGAGGTATAGAGGAAACAGCATCTCTAAATCCCTGCCACCATAATGTTACATAATTTCCCTATCCTGATTATCATAAAGTCATCCTGTTTCGGTAAATGCTGTGCTATATTTACCATATATTCTCTTTTATTTTTGCAAATTGGCAGATTTAGTTAGTTTTAAGCTTTGAGAGTAAAAGGAAAAAGTGCAAGAAAAAAAAAATATTATGTTTATGGGAATCTGTTGAGTGTTAAATTACAAATTTTTCATAGGTCAAATGTTGAATATTGATAAAACACAGCTGAGAAAGGAGAAAAACAAAATAGAAATACCTATTAAGATTGTTCTAATCTAGATATTGTTACATGTGATTATAAACATATACATGTATTGTTTATTTGAATAAGCTACCTTCATGATTGATTTTTTCTTTTTATGATAGAAAATACATACATCATTATATTGTATATTAATCATTCTATTAGTAAGATGACATGAAACATGGCATGAGGATGGGAACAGGTCTAGGCAGTTTATCCATTCATATTCAGGAAAAATTTGTTAGATTGATAATTGAGTGTGATTGAATGAAGTGTTTTTATGCTGAGTATGATCTCCAGGGTTAAATGCGTTATTGCTATCTTTATAATGGTGGTGTAGATGAGGATTTATTGTCAGAAATATACCACATGTAAGATATTTTTAGTGCTGACCAATGATTGCCGCTGCCCTCTCTGTCTTGTATGCTCTTTATATCATTAGCTTAAACAGTCATTTTATACTTTAGAAATATCAAAGCCTTTGTATTATGAGTGTTAATGGTAAGTTCTTTTTTAACTTATGCATCTTATAGTGAGGCACAATCTGTGCATTTACTGGGACTCTTGTGAATATATTGAACCTTTCCTATTTAATTTGTTTATTTTACAATACTCCCATGGTAATTTTGAAGAAAATGTATATACTTTTCATTATTTGTATAAGAAATACAGATCAAAAGGCATTCATTACTTTTAATGGAGCTGATAGCTGTCAGTTATAATATGCACATGAATTTCAATAAAGAATTCATCAGAATTTTTCTTTGTACCCTTTTTTGGTTTATTAGCATGTAAGATTTGGTTATGTGACTGGAATGAGTTGGAAAAATAGTAGACAAACTGGCCATTGTTAAAAGGGTGTGACTGAACAATTTTGAATATTAGAAGTGGGATAATATTTTATGGGCCAGAACTCAGATAATGGTTAAAATGTTCAGAGATGAAGTAGTAATCATAATTTCTCAGAATGAGACTTTCCTGGGGGTGGGAAGAAATTGATTTCTAGTTATAAAAAGAGGGTGGTCAGAAAAATGTGTATTTGAAACTTTTATTCACATGTTTGGGAAGTGGCACCCCTAAGGCAAAGACTGTTTCATACCTATTGTCAGGGAAATCATTAAATTGAATCGCATATATGACAAAAAGAGAAAAAATATGGTCATTAGAATACATCCAAAACTAAGGAGATTTTGGAAATATGCCCTTTGTATTGTTTGTAATATCGACATTTTGTTAATTTTCAATAATCTCGTATTTTTCTGTGTAATCCTGTTTTTCACATAAATGTATGAGAATTGTTTTTCAACCACTGAAATCCTCATGGAGACCGTTCTCCCTATTGGGAACCCCCACAATCCCTTGCCCGTTGTTGTCGTGGGGGGGGCGTAGGAGACAGAGACTGAGACCCATTGCAGGGATCTCCCTTGCCTAGGGTCTCAGTCCTCGACTCAACTAATTATGCATGGTCTTTTCTCCCTGCAGCTTTCTGTTTCCGTCCCTTCTCCAACCCCTTCTACTATCTACTTCTGAAGGTGTAAGAGCCATGCTGAAAGGATGAAAGGCTGACCTTGTGCCAGTCCTGAACAGTCTGCGGGAACCATGGGCCCGGTATTACCCAGATTTAGTTGTCTAGCCCTTACTGCCTTAAGGGGCACAGAGGGGGTGGACTGTTTATTTCCACTACATAATCAAGGCTTCCCATAGCCAGTAATGAAGATGTAATACCCTTAATAGGGACAATGAGGCTTCCCCCTTCATCAAATAGCCTCACCAATTCAGATTCTACCGGCTCCCTGACCCCAGGCTCTCCTTTGACAACGACTCCGAACGCTGAAACTTCTACCCACTCCTCAATGCCTATAAGTGCATTACCCACCCAAGCAGAGACTCAATCTCGAGAAGACATTCCTATCCTCCCAACTTCCACACATTCATCAACTCTACCCCCACAACCTTAATCAAGCACCCCATCTTCCCTTATTACTATCTTACAGCCTTATTCTGTGTAGTCCAGTGGTAACGTGCTGGACTTGCAATCTTGTTGACCTGCGTTTGATCCTGCGCACTACCAGTGAATGGTATCCCCGGCCATTCCTTGCACACAGGGAGATTTAGAAGGCAAAATAAAACAGACAGTATAGTATGTCACAGCAAAGAATATCCATTGTAATAAATGGAATTGAAACTAAATCTTTAAATCTTTAATCTTTAATCTCTCCGTTATACTCCCTCTTCCACACGTCCCCGACCACCACCAACCCTACAAATATCTTAAATACTATATTTAGCCCAGCTAAATGGAACCAATTTTTCGTGATCCCTTCTACAGCTCCTTACTCAGGCAACACTTTTCTCTTTCAACAATGCTTCCAAAAACAAGTAGGCAGAGTCCCTTTCTATACCAGACGCGATCGCTCTTGTCTCGTAACAGTCAGATCAGAAACTGAAGCTATAGCATTATCAAATCTAACTGATCACTCTGGCAACCCTATTGTTGCAGAACCTCATCCAACTTATAATACTTGTACTAGAACTCTCTCTCCCCCCAGCAAACTGCCCAGTCGATACCAAAGATTGGTCAGACTGTGGAGAAGACTTACTCGGATGCCTCAAAGACAAAGACGTGAAATCAGTATATTGCTACACAATTCTTCCTAAAGGTCATCGAAAGAAACCAATTAACAGTGCCAAAATTACTTTCCATACACATGACCGTCCCTTACATATTTACATTGGTGGACAATCCCTCCCTGTTCGACCATACCAACCCCCTCCCTGTCTATGTCAAACCTGTTGGCACTTTGGACACTCTGCCAAACACTGCCGTTCCACAGACCATGCTCCATATGTGCCCAACCCAGTCATAACCGATCAAACTGCTCTGCACAAACACGTACATGTGCTAACTGTGGCGGCCCACATAAGGTATTTTATAGAGGCTGTCCCACTTACAAATTTGAGTCTGAGGTAGCAACTCGCAGATACATAAATGGTCTCACCTTAGGTGAAGCCAGACAGGAAGCACATCGACAAGGTTTCTCACATACTCCCTACTCTAGTAATATCGCTCGCTCCCCCCCCCCCCCTCCACCTCAAGATGTTCCTACACCCTCCCCTATACCTACTTACTTCCCCACTTCCACCACTTCCACTTCTACATTCAACATCCCCCAGTCAAATTCTTTTGCCACTAAATCCAGACACCCCAATCTCAACCACAGCTCCTGTCTCAACTACACCCTTTCCTCCTAATCCCTCCCAAGACAACACATCCCCTTCAACGCCAACTATCTATCTTTCCGATATCCATCCTCCTACCACTAAAATTCCCCCCACACCACTTCCTCCTATTCCCTCCCAACACAACCTATCTCCTTCAACTCCAACTAAATGCACATTCTCCCTCCCTCCATCCCCTCTATCCTTTCCACTTCCTCCCGGACACACACGGGAATCACTCATGTCACAACAATGCCCTTCCCTAGATTCCCTACCTCCTGATACCCATCCTTTACACCCCCTAGCTCCTTCCTCCCCAGATTCCCCAACATGTACCGGCGCTTTCACTCATAAAATAACTAAGAGAGAGCTCTCCTGCACTGGAATAATCGAGGTTTTCGTTCTCACAGACCAGACCTACGTCATATCCTTGCTTCTTATGATCCATCTATTATCTACCTGTTCTTCCTCAGACGCATAAATATCCTTCACTTGATGTAATTCCCTTACCTAAACCACCATAACCCTTTCCTTCATCAACCCCCTTACCCATCTTCAACCTTTCAACATCACTCTAGATAGTTGACGCATAGCAACTATCACCTGACATCACCCTTTACTTTACCTTCCTGTAGTGCTATATGACCTTAGATGTCTAGCACATTTATTTCGCTTTTAACCATTAACCCTCTAAAACATTCTTGTATACTCGATGGCAATTTTTCTGGCCAAGCCTCCACAATAATATATTACATACTGTAAAACCATCAATCTCCTCTTGGTCAGCTCCATTTCATCGGAACAGACGCTGGGAGACGGCCCTCGCACGCTTACCACACCCGCCTAACGCACGCCTATCTAATGTCACGCTCTGACCCGCCCCTATGTCCCCTATGTAATATGCCTCTTTCAGTTCCACACAGTCTGGTGTCCTGCCCACGCTTTACTACAGCCCGCACCTATGCTTTCCCCCACCTATCCTCCCTTCACCGACCTCCCAACTTATCAGACATCCTTGCAGAATCCTACAGCTTCTGCCTTGACAACCTGTTCTTCCTCAGACACATGAATATCCTTCACTTGATCTAATTCTCTTCCCTAAACCACTATAACCCATTCCCATATCAACCCCCTTACCCATCTTCAACCTTTCAATACTACTCTAGATAGTTGACGCATAGCAACTAGCACCTGCCATCAACCTTTCCTATACCTTCCTATATTGCTATATGACCTTAGATGTCTAGCACATTTATTTCGCTTTTAACCATTAACCATTTCTATCGGGAAAACAATGACAAGTCAAAGAAAAACAAGAATGAATGAAGCTGAATTCCTTCGTGATGCGAGAGGGAAGTACTCGTCATGTTACGATTATATCTAAATCATATATATGCATCAGCGATTACAAAACATATATCGGGCATGAATTGAAGATTCATCTGACGTCTGAGACCTTATGTTCTTGACCCACATAATTGTTGCTGCGACTTTGCACTATTTGATGCTAACCAATGCGATGTTCACGCTTTGCTTGCTCCCATTGCGGTAAACACCCAACTTCATATACATGCACTACTATGGCATTGCAAGTTCTATGATGACATGTAGCAAGCCTTAATTAGGGCCATTAAGGTTTGTCCCTTCATCAACTAGCCTATCTGAATTTGATTTTGATGATTTGCTGACCCCTGCCCCTCCTTTGACCACAGCTCCGGCCACTGATACTAATTTCCCCTCTTTGACATAAACAACTTTAACCATTCCAAAACACCCGCCCAGGTTATTACTCAACCTCTCCTCTCCTCTCTCCCAACATTCTCCTCTCTACCTACTGCACAGTCTTCTTCAGTGTCTACCCCCTCTTCCCTTATTACTACTTTTCATCCTTATTATATCCATCCTCCTCCTCCGCAAGTTCCCTCCGACCCCCTTCCTCCTACACCCTCTCAACATACCTCGCCCTCTCTACCGCTCCCACTTGAATACTCACACAACAGTGTACCTCTCTAGACCCCTCCCCTCCAGATATGCTTTCTAATACTTCAACTTCCCCAGTCCCCCTTTCTCATCCCCCGAATTCTTCTACTTCTCCGGCAACTACCTCTGATTTCCTTGAACAATGTCCCTATTCCTTCCCCAGTCACAGATACAATGGAATTCATTCAATCGCTCTACCCCTTAACCTTTCCCATTTTACTAATCCCTGTTCTACTTCATTTAGTTCCATCTTTTCCCTTTTCGTTACCATACTTTTCTATAACACCCTCTAATCTTTGACATCTAACACCTTCCCCTCTCCCCGGATTCTTCTACTTTTCCAACAGCCATCTCTATTTTTCCTTCTAGATTTTTCCTACACCTTCCCCAGTGACAGATACACACTAATTCACTCAGTCACCCTACCTACTGACCCCCCCCCTTTCTACTAATCTCTGCTCTAGTTCACTTACTACCCCTTTTCCCCATTTCACTACCATACTATCCTATAACGCTCTGTAATCTTTGACATCTAACATATTTTATCGTAACCTTTAAATGTTCTTTACCCTTTCCGACACAATAATTGATCATAGTACTATATGACCTTTGCTATCTAGCACATTTATTTGTTTCAAACATTAAACAAACAATGATGCTGAAACCACAATATCCTGTTTCACCATCAGTGCTAGAGAATTTGGGTGATACCTTCCCAAAAAATAAAGAAAAAAAAATGGCTTGTATACCACTCACAAAATTTTTTTGCAATACATCAATTGAAAAAATAACAGACGAATGAAAATGTTTTTTAATGCTTAAACTTCACTATAAATAAATGATGTATAATTATTTGACATTAAACAGGAGTTCTATCAATGACAAACATCAAATGTGCATGCATATCTAGTGGTGAACAACCAGTTTTGGAATTGGATAAGGTTTAGTTAGTTGGATTTATTTATTCACTTTGTGTGGATACGCCCCCTCCCCTTTTGGGTATCAATTAAAAACCGTCTTAATAGTTACACAATGTTCATGCAAAATATACATTAAAAATTTGTGGGGACCATATCAAATTTATCCGCCACTCAAAGCAATAATCAAGCAACGTTGAATACTTGGTGTCTAACAAGTTTTTTGTGGACTAATATTAATGTGTAACTAGTCTTAATTTGATTTTGACTCTAGGACCCCCCCCCCCCCCACTGACTCTTCAGTTGTATTTATATCACCGTAAATTGCAAATCTACACTTGCAAAACATTCAATAGCAGTGATTTGGAAACAAATAATTTGAAAGATTCTTTTATCTATAGTATATTTGCAAAACTGAAGGCGTACATTTCCAAACTATTATGAGAAAAGAGAAAACTAATATATATATATATATATATATATATATATATATATATATATATATATATATATATATATATATATATATATATATATATATATATACATGATATATCCAGGTCTGCACTGAAAAAAATCACCTTGGGCTGTATACTCATTTGCTTATTGGGAGGCTTAGATAGAGAATGGCACCCAGTGTAGGGATCACCCTACTCTGGACCTCAGCCTTTGCCTCTGACTAGTTTTGCATGGTCTTTTCTTTTTCCTCTTTCATTTTCCTTCTCTTCTTCTGTCCCCATCATAAAGTGTGAGAGCCGTGCATAATGCGCGCGCGCGCGCGCGTGTGTATGTGTTTGTGCATATGTTTTATTAGTGCAAAGTGCATCAATATTTCTCTCCACAACAACAATTTAAATTTCTTTAAAGATCAAGGCGAAACTGCTGTCCACTTTGACTGCATTGTGTGATTTGACCACAGGTTTGATCTTGCTGACTGTTTAGCGGCGTCAAATCTTTACATTGCTTGGAAAAACGTTCTTCTCTTGTTTTTCATTTCTGTTTCCTGGATGTGACGATGACGAAACCTTCCAAGTCCTCCTGGCGTGGTTGTTCGTTCTGCGTAGTTTATGATAACAATCACTTGCACTTATGGTGCAAGAGAGGTACTGATGGTAGGATGTGATTTTTTCTCATTGATATACGGATAACCGATGTTTCAGCGTTGTTGATAATTTACAATGTTAGTGTGGTTCTGAGCAGGATCCATGACCAAGGTCATGGGTCAGCTGGCTTGGAGCGGGCATAGACGAAAGGGAGGGAGGGGGTAGTACTCTCAGAGGTGTTGGTTTTGGGTATAGCCGCAGAGGGCTTATTGGTCATGATTTTGTGAGGTGGAGGTCTGGGACGCTCGTGCATGATGTTCCATCTACCTTGATATTTTTGTTTGTGGAAGAAATTCACAAAGAGTATCATCATCATTGGGAGCTAACGCCGACGGGGGCGCATAGCCGCATCCACCCTTCACTCTCACCTGACCCAACTCAAACTATTCACAACAGGTTTGATCGATCTGCCCAAGCCACTCCTGGGTTGTCCTCCACAAATGGGTTTCTCATACAGAGACACCCTGGTGGACAGGATCATCCTAAGGGAAGCGAGCCAGGTGGGCAAATTGCTTGAGTTGCCGATCACGGATTGTGCAAATAACAGGTCCTGTGCTAATCTCACGATGCAACTGTTGGTTAGACATGTAGTCCCGCCAACAGTACACCGTGATCCGGCACAAAGACCTATTACAAAAGGCATCAAGACGAGACTCCAAGGAGCAGGATAACATCCAGGATTTCCTACCGTATAGTAAAACTAGCATTATCAGGGCCTTTAAAACACGTAGCTTGATCCTTCTGCACAGATACCGGCATCACCAAATGCTCTTGTCGAGGCAATTCATGACCCTTGCTGCCAGGCCATTACGTCTTCTGACTTCCTGGTCTGACAGCCCAGAAGTATGAACTACACTACCAAGTTATGTAAAACTCTCTGTGACTTCAGTGCCGCAAGCACGTACCCGACCAAACAGGTTCTCCTAGCAAGTCCCCAAAGTCCTGGATCATGGTCTTGGTCCAAGAGACCTCTAGGACCAGGGGCATCACTTAATTGCTAAATGCAGAGTCACCACGAGGGTTTCCAAAGACTCAGATAGAATAGCAACAGCATCAGCAAAGTCAAGGTCAGTAACCTTGATATTGCCCAAAGTTGCTCCACAATGACCTTGGACAGTATCTATGCCCAGAATTCAGTCCATGCAAGTGCTGAAAGGTGTTGGTGCAAGGATACAGCCTTGCCTCACTCCTGAACTAACAGGAAAGAAGCTTGATAGGCCCCCACCACAGAGCGATTCCCGATGTACCGCATCGTACGCCTTTTTAGGTCGCTGTAGGCTGCAAGCAGCCCACGCCCACATTCACGGCGACGCTCTACTAGGTGGTCTCTGATACATCTCAGAAGGATGTGAGCGAGAACCTTGCCTGGTATACCGAGCAGTTTGATGCTTTTGATGCAGTCCCATTGATCCCCTTTCCCTTCCCAGAGAGAAATGACCACACCCCTCAACAGATCAGGCAGAATGATACCAGACTGCCAGACGGCAGCCAGGACTGCATGCAACCTCTGCACCATACGTTCACAACCAGCTTTTAACAGCTGAGATGCCGTAGATACCCGCTGCTTTACCACTCTTCAGCTTGGAGACCGCCCCCTTAACATCAGCTAGGGTTATGGCAACGGAATCTCGACATTACCCGCATCCAAATTAACTGTTGGTGGATCAACCTGGTACAACTGCTCAAAATACTCGGCACAACGCTCCCGCACCGCTACAGAATCTGAGATGATCTGGCCACTTGCTGAGCGGACTGCAGTTATCTGTGCAGAGGGCTTGGAGTTCAGCTTTCTCAGGGCTTAGTAGGCATGGCGAAAGTCATTTACTAAGAAATGGCCTTCGATCTCCTCTGTAAGACTCCTAATAAAGTTCCTTGTCCCGTCTCAAAAGTGCCTAATTCTGCACACCTAAGAACGATGCAAATTTCGATCCCGTCAGACAAGCTGCACAAACATCTTTAGCTTCCAGTATCTCCTGCAAGATGAAATTCTTTCTTGCTCTTGGGCATTCAAAAATCGATTCTTGACGTCGAGTTTACAAACATGAGGGAGAGCGTACACATCAATAAGAGACATGGAGTCAAATGCAAGTTTCAGTCTTAATACCATTATACGCTTATTGCCTGGAGTAACCTCTAATACCGAGGGCTGAAGTCTGCTAGAGATGGCTGTGGCTACTCCCTGAAGATGGTGGCCATTGCTAGGACCTGACCAGTAATAGGTATAGCCCCTTACACTAATCGTGCAGCTGCCAGGCCTTCTTACCTCCGAGAGAGCAGCAACCTCAACTCTAAACCTGTCAACAGTAGAGGCAAATGATCATCCTGATGCAAAGAACGGACGTTCCAAGCCCCCGCCCTGACGTCACGCCTAAGGTTTAGCCTCTGGTAGGTACTCTGGGTGAATGCTACCTCTGCCAACTGCTGATGTTGATGATGATGATGATATAAAGGGGGGCAGCAGGCTGCTGGATCCAACATGCACCTGTGGGGTTCCCTTGGGCTTTGCCCACAGGCTTCACACTGGGTTGGCGGCTGTCAGAACGCAGGCGGGACGAGTAGCTCCCGTTCCCATCCTCTGCCCCAGCAGAGGATGGGAACATCACTTGCTGGATGAGAGGGGCAGTTCCCCTCTCCCAGAGAGCTGAGGGACAGGAGTTGGTACACAGCCAGGGTATGTCCACACTCTGGTGGGCCATGATCCTGTACCTCTGGGGCTTCCTGCTGCTCCGAGATCCCCCACAGCTTAGCCTGGGACCGCAAGGTACCCGGTTTCCATAGGTTGCCACAAGGAGAAGTCTCAGTGATGGAGAGGCTATGAACTGGTAGGAGAGACTTATCCAGAGTTGCTCCCTTATTCCCACTAGGTTAGCCAGCGGTGGCAGCTGAAAGCGAAGAAGCAT
>NC_091558.1:28692762-28702762 GCF_042767895.1 Penaeus vannamei | reverse complement strand
TAATCTGTGATTGAAATTCATCACCAGTGAAATTGCATCGGTCCTAAAGTAAGCCTACGAGTGAAGTTTACAACGGTTGATAACTAATTTTCATTGACAGCTGCGTAGGGTGGTTCAGGAACATGAAGATGAGAGTCACCTCTTAGCCCCAGATGCTCAAGAATGGCCTGGAGAGATTAAAAACTTGGAAAATGTAATTAGCTGTGATTGATATGGTTCGTAACATGAAAACTACAAAGGCTTACCATCAACATGTGAGTATTAAGTAAATTACAACCGTTCTGTAATAACAATAAAAATGACGATAACAACAATACTGATAATGATGATGGTGACGGTTTTTGAGATGTATCAAAAGGCAGATAGATGAATAAACACTATCGAAGTAGGGTCGCAGCCAAAGCAAAGATTTCGAATTTGTTTACGTTTTGATAGCCATCACAGGGATCCTTAGAATAAAGCTCCATAAATACTGAAATTTTTGTTTCTTTTTTGACTTACTTGTAGACGATGTTCATGACATATGATAATATTGATAATAACTATAGTAATAATAACAATAAATGGTAGAAAGAAATACAAGCATTAATACTAATCATAATCATCAGTATTGTTATTATCGTTATCATTACTATTATGGTTATCATCACAAGTAGTCATCGAAATAATAAGTTTTAGTATAAATATTTTTCTATAGGACCAGTTTGCATTTTCAGACCCATCAGGTATCAAGAGATACCTGATGGGTCAATATTTCCTAATGGAATCAATATTTCAATATTTCCTAACTGGTGAAAAGTTTTCAAAGAAAGTACACGAAAGATTACAATGGTACGGACACGTAATGAGAGAAGATTATGTTGGCAGAAGGGTAATGGAATCGGAGGTGGATGGAAGACGGGGTAGAGGGAGGCCGAAACGAAGATGGATGGAAAAATATAACGAGTGATTTAAAAGAAAAGAACTTGCAAGGAAACGAGTGGAGGGATCGGGCTGAGTGGAGGAGGTTGGTCAAAAATTCTTACCCCGCACACAAGCTGGAAAAGGCAAAGAGAAAGAAGAAAGATTTCCTAGCGAAATATTGCAGGAATACTCGGCTCAATTAAGGAATAAAAGCAAAATGTAGTTTTTATTATGATCATCGCCCGACAACGGCGATCCTCCGCCCACTGACGAAATATTTGCAAGTATTTGCCCTACAGATAAATGTCTATTATCGCCATTCTTATCTTTATGCCAATAAAAACCACACTGTTGTATGATGATGCTGTCTTGTGACGATAATGCAACAATGACAAGAGAATATCAACACAGGGAAATAGTGAATATTCATAATACTTTCGTTACTAACACCATCAATAATAGTATTATGAGAATAATCATTAGTAATAGGATAATCACCGTTAACCTTAATATCGATGCTTATTATCATTAATGTTATCATCAATCATATGAGTAATATTATCTTTAACATCATTGACACAACACCACCATCAGGCATATTTGGTATGCAATTCATTTCCACACATATCCGATAAGAAAATATTATGGTATCTTTCTTATCTCTTTATCACAGTGTGAATCACTCTAATATTAGGAACAGCAACGCTCTTCCTAAGTAGGAAAATACGAAGAAAAACAGGAACATCCGGACTCTGACAGTAATAACTATAATATGATGATCATAATGAAACACTAAATACATTTCCCCAATCATAAGGAAAAAATATAGCATAAAATACTACAGTTGCAGTTACAAATTCTTTCGTGCGTAGCAACAGGCTGGACGCATGCGCAGAGGTAGCGCAGATAAAACATCCGCCTGCCATGTGAAGCGGTGCAGTTGGCTCGTTGGTGCAGTGTGAAAGTGGTCATGGCTGCTTCACTGATCTGTTGAAGCGTCCATATATGTTTTGCGTTGGCATTTAAACAAAGTTATTACACTGCCATTATCTGCAGAGAAACTCAATTGACAGAAGTATCATCTACATATAAAGGTAAAATGTTTTTAAACTTGTCATTACATTTTCATCACATTGCATTAGCAACACACTACACGGATATTGACGCATAACTCCTTACACGTCACTTACAGTTCAACATCACATGCAATTCAAGATGAACATTGTGAATCAAATATATAAGGGAAGATTTTACTCAGCAGCTCATGTATTCTCTAAAGCTAAATATTAGTTCACTCAGCCTTTAATAGAGGAATATCAACATTCGATAAAAGGGATTTCTTTGTTTATCATGTTGGATTGTTCTGCAAGCTATCCTGTCATAACTAGAAGTACCAAAGATATCACCAGCATTTCCCTACCGGCTTATTTTCGATGTAAAGTACACCTTTCCCGAACAAAGCGGACGAATCTGCTACGCGTAGTGTACGTGTTGGGTTCTCACTACTCGGAAATCCCGCGTCATGTGTGTGTGTAAAAGGCGGTGACCTTGTACACTGACACTGGTTAGCAGAAGTGATACTACCTAAACGGCTAATTTTTATTTTTGACAAGAGTTACACACAGGAGTAGAAACAGAACACGATACGAGTCTGGTCGGCTCTGGGAGTACCCGAGGCCTAGCGAGGCCGCAGCCGCGCGGAGATTAAGCGGGAAAGTCCGCGCGGTCCAGAGGTCAGGCTGTCGCTGTCTGAGTGATCCTAGGTCTCTTGATGGAGTGCGCTCACTCACTCCCGCAGGGGGTAGTGAGTGAGGTGTGCTGCCCTCTTCATAATGACTGCCAGATTGGAAACAACATGGAGCTTGCATGATTCAATATACTATGCAGTAGGTTGTAGGGCCGGTCATCGTGACGTCACAGAGCTGTCACGTGATCAATCGGAGGCAGTGGTGGGCAAAAACAACAAAATCCCATGAACTTCAGTAACTTCGACATGGTAAACAGTTGCATTATTATTGGATGTACACATGGACAGCAAAAAGGTTCAACTTTTTAATTGTTTTCCGAAAGACCTAATCGCAAGAACTGTGATCCTGCGCCTAGGAGTGATGTAAGATCTTGTGCTAATGATACGTACGATAGCTTTTCTATAAAGATATTCTAAAATTTAAACGGTTAGGTTATGTCGTCATAACTCTTTCTAGGGGATGTATTTCCCCGTGGTTAGGCATAGGCCTATGCGGTGATAGATGTGGGTGACTAACTGGTTACTAGTGTGTATCTTCTTTCACTAAGTTTCAGTTAATTTGATTTTAAAACTTTCCCTGAACAAAGATCGGAAAACACTAAATGAGAACAAAATTAAGATAGTAAATCTAATGACTGTTGCACTGTCCTCTCAACAACTGGAAATTTGCTTAAATCTTTTCAAGGTATTAGGATGAGTATTGCGTGGAATGTAAATTTAACCTTTTAGAAAAGTCTGGGTATAACATCCGAAAAAATATTGAGAAAACCCCTGTTTTGAGCAGATTTTCTAAAAACCAAGAAAGTGAGCAAGAAAGAATATCACAGTCTTATTATAAACAGTATTGATTACTTACCTGTACCCTTCCAGAGACTTGTATAAATATGTGTGTAAACACTATGTGTTTGTATAAAGTACAGATACATGTCACCGAATTATCAGGTCATTCTGCGGGGCTCTATGACCAAATATCTGATAAAAAAAATACGGTTCTGGGAACCTTTTGTACCCTTGGAATAACGCAACTTTTATTTACGTCTGTTTTTCGGCGCCGAATCGAAATTTATAATACACCGACATTTTTCTCACAGCTGATTCTTGCTTTTACCCATCAGTGAGATGCGCATGCACATAACTATGCAGTGTTTTTGTTTTGTTGACCGACCTTTATAAGGTCAACCAAACAATTAGTATGGCCCAGCAAATACAGATAGCTGTATTCTTATGTCGAATACAAAATTCCATTTTCCTGTTTTTATTTTAAAACCTAAGAAAAATACTTATTTGAAAGCTTCGAGTGATTTGTAAGCTTTCAACTCATCTTCTGTGTAACTACCAGGCGTGTGTATTAGGTAGAGATAAATATCACCAAAACTAACATCGGGCCAACAATTGGGGCTTTCAGACCGGCCATCAGAAAGGGAGAAAGGATCTGGTAAGCTTTCTGTACCTTTAGAATACTTGTTTTTCATCATGACGTTTTTTAGCATTTACATCAAGAAATTTGTAGTAGCTTTATATTGTTCCCACAGCTGATTCAGCGGTCATTGTTGATCTTTTGCCCACCAGTGTTGTGCGCGTGCGCGAAAAAGCGTTGTGTTTTGTTTTGGAGACCGTCCCTGCAGTCTCTCTCTCTCTCTCTCTCTCTCTCTCTCTCTCTCTCTCTCTCTCTCTCTCTCTCTCTCTCTCTCTCTCTCTCTCTCTCTCTCTTATGTTTCTCTCTTTCTTTCTTACTATTTCTCATTGTCTCTCTCTCATTCTTCTCTCTCTCTCTCTCTCTCTCTCTCTCTCTCTCTCTCTCTCTCTCTCTCTCTCTCTCTCTCTCTCTCTCTCTCTCTCTCTCTCTCTCTCTCTCCTTCCCCCCTCCCTCTCTAAAACTAAACATTACAGAATGGGATAGGAGAATCTGCTCAGAGTTCCTTTCTCTACCATTGCACAAATACAAACATGAAGAGTGTTTTTTCTGTCAAATGGAAGTGACATTATGATATATGTTATGATTATTAACAACACTGAAGATGACTTTATGTTCGAATATGAATAGCTGATAATTGTAGTATTTATAAAGAGAATGGCGAAAAGTGCTAAATGAAAGCCCATTCCTTAAGGAGTACACATACTAAAGCCTAGGCCATACCAAGATACATTGTTGCTTAAAACTATCTGAAGCAGTTGCTCAACAAATTAAACATGTCTCACAATTGTTGCGTAGTTCACCAGTTGAGCAAAACCCGAATTTGTTTCGCAATGGCTGCTCTAGAGTTCCATGTTTCCCGCTGGATATGGGAAACACGATACAAAGTGGCGGGCACCACGACTCGTCACCATCTGTTGGCCATTGGTCAGTCGCCTGCTGACTTGTGCTCGTTTATGGGGTTGTTATGCAGTCGAATACAGGAAAATACTCGTGTCATGTAATTAATGGAATTATGCTGACGGGTGAATCGCATTTATATTGTAGAGTAGTCACTACATATTTGATAAGGCGTTGCGCTAGCAGGAAGAAGAAATTGCCTGATGAAATAGAAGAAACAGTATTCCATTAGGCAGTTTCATTGCTCACATAGCGGAGTGCTAGCAGAATGATAATTAAAGAATATTACCTCTCACCCAGCTGTTTTGACTCGGCTTAGTACCGTCAAGTCTTCATGTTTTGTACTTTTAGAATAATCGGGATGTAATGTCAAGAAGCACTTGATTTTGAATTGATGTGCTGTCAGCTTATTCTGCCACTATATTACTATATTACGTTTTTGGCCTGGAGTAGGTTTAATAAACTCAAGAGAAGCAAGAACTTGAGCAAGTATATTGAAAGTGTTCACAAGATATTCTTAGATTGGGATTCGGGATAAAAAGCAATGTTTAATAGGATCAACTCGAACATTTATGGTATAGGGGGATATAAGAACTAAACAAACAACCTATAAAATCGGCATTACCAGATATTAACTAGGCGCGATCTTTCCAAAATACCATAGTATACGGACGCAGTTTTGTGTGACCTCGACAAAGATTGTATCTCGTACTTGTTTTGAGTTTCATATATCTAAGAAAGTAAATTGCATCAGCGTACGGGAAATGTCCGAGAAAGAATCACCATGAAACTGGTTTGTTTACACAGGCCAAGGTAAGCGCAAGGCGGGAAGCGGACATTTTTTCGGCCATTGGGACTGGTGCTTGTCTCGAGTCAACGTGCTTTTCAGTGTCAGCCGAAGAAGAGGCCTCAAAGCCTACCAAGAAGTCACATCAAAACAAAGCGGAGAAATATTGCGTCAACGTTAACGATGTATATTTCCAGACCTCGAAGTACTCTTAGGATGACTCGAGAAACGTTATCCCTTTTCAGTAAAATATATATATATATTTTAACGGTAAAAGAGATTAAAAGTTATTCCTTTATTTTTTTCGTTGATGTGAATAACATAATCCTCACATCTTAGCACTTTGCTGTTAGATACTGTGGTACAAGTACTGCCATTGCCGCTACTTTTGCTTATCGAGCAGCGTTTACTACTCTATTTATGACGATCACTCTTTCTTGCAGATGGAGTTTATCTCAGCCCGAATGGGTGCGGAGGACGGATGGGGAGGGAGGGAAGGTCAGCCCGAGGGGAAGACGAGCCAGAAAGGTCGGCCCGAGGGGAAGACGAGCCAGAAAGGTCGGCCCGAGGGGAAGACGAGCCAGAAAGGTCGGCCCGACACAACGCGTCGCCTCGAGATCGTCACCGTCGGTCCCAGGGCGGCCAGCACCGCGTCTCGGTCGCCCAAATCGGGATCCCTTCCGGCTCTCAATCTTAGCGACAAAGAAACCCACACATGTATGATTTGACTCCGTGATCATTATTTAGTAATGATTTCACACATAACCTTTTGTTATACATGAATAGATATACAACTGTTTAGTCATTGAATTTGTATGAGGTTGACTAGGCATTTCGTATGACATCCATTAATGCTGTGGCATTTTCTGAACAATAATTGACAGGTGGCCGAAGAGAAGACTACGAAGAGAAATGCTGCAAGGTACGTAAAGGACATTTGTCACTCACTCACTCACACACATACACTCACTCTCACTCACTCACCCACCCACCCACTCACTCACCCTCTCACCCACTCACTCACACAGACACACATACCATGCACTCACGCACGCACACACACACACACTCACTCACTCACTCACTCACTCACTCACTCACTCACTCACTCACTCACACACACACACACACACACACACACACACACACACACACACACACACACACACACACACACACACACACACACACACACACACACACACACACACACACACACACTCGCACTCTCTCTCACACACTCACTCACTCACTCATTTACCCATTCACTCACTCAATCACTCTCTCTCACACACGCGCGCGCGCGTGCGCACAGGATTGTGGGGTGGGAGGTAGTCGTGAGCTTTGAGATTGTAAAATTGCGACTGAAGCGCCTCTGAATGCGGCCGATAATGTAGATTTTCATTTTCCTTCTCGCCATCACTAGCATCGTCACTATTTCACTATCTCTTAGTAATAAAAACATTCCCTGATTCATCACCGATATGTCTATTCTCACTGTTACCGAATCTATTTCTATTCACCGCTTTTAGTTTGCTACAAAGTCATGCATATGATTCTCTTGATTATTGGCGCTGCGTTTGCCATTGTTATGCTCATCATTATTTTTGCCGTTCTAATTGCTCAGACATCACCATCGTTGTTATTATTATCAAGTTTATAATTACCATGGTAATTAACATCGGTTATTATCATTAAGGTTTTCTTGCTGTCTTTGGTCTTGTATTCTGGTAATTAGTAATTGTTATTGGTTGTGATTTTTATTCTATTGATTATTTATTGATACTGTTTTTGTGTGAATAGCACAAAGTTCTTTATTTTCACTTCAGTCATTCAAGAAGTGATATCCTCTAGGGCAGACGTCGGCAACCTTTGGCACGAGTCCCAGTCTTGGCCAGCAGAGCGCTTGTCTATGGCACACTGTGTGATTCAGAGGAGCAAAGAAAAAAGTTAAACAGCAAAATATGACAGAGAGAGAGAGAGAGAGAGAGTGAGTGAGTCTTATTATTATGGTCAGCTAAATTTAAGAATTATTAGGAAGAAGGCATTAATTATATACTGGCACACTATGTTCAAAAGGTTGCCGAGCCCTGCTCTAGGGTATCGAAAGAAAACTGTTAATATTGAATTTATTTATCAAAAAGTACATAGTCGTATAAAGTAATGATAAACTAATCACTCAGAAAAATACCGGTGGAGATGCAAAACGAGCAGTTAGTTTTTTCGTCCTCATAATCATCCTTGACGTCGCTCTAACCGCCACCTTCCCTGTTCGCTTTCACTGCTGTCGTAAATTTCACTGCCTTTATGTCTAACACTACGAGCTTTTTCTTCTCCATCTTCCTTTTATCACGAACGTTAGGAATCATCGTTATTGCTATTATTGCTGCCGCTGTTGTTGCTGCTGGCATTAGCATCACATTATGATGATGATGATGATGATGAGGATGTTGATGTTGATGATGAGGATGTTGATGATGATGATGATCATCATCATCATCATTAACAACCTTCTCCACATCATCATCGCCATCGTTATCATCATTATTAACATCATCACCATCATCGCCATCGTTATCATAATTCACATCCTCATCCTCATCCTCATTATCATCCTCCTCATCACCATCGTTATCATCATTAACATCCTTATTATCACCATCGTTATCATCATAATCATCCTCTTCATCATGATCGTCATCATCACCATCATCATCGTTATATCATTAACATCCTTCTCCTCATCATCACCATCGTTATCATCATCATCGATATTATTATTTATTTATTCAGTTTATTATCATTATTAATATAGGAAAATGCGATAAGGAAGCAAAATGTCTTTTCCAGTGTCCCCATGTATTTTTTATTTTTGAAAACTTGAAACTAGATTATGTACTGCAGTACATGTTTCGTTATTGTTATGAATGTCTTTTTTCATTTTTGTTTCGTTTCTTTCACTGTCCCATTACTAGGGTAATTAGTGTTATTGTCTGACATTTCCAGTTTCTGGAGTGTAGGACGAGAAGTAGAAATATCAGTGCAGATATGAATATATTCTACTTATCTCTGTTTCTTTTAATTTTTAGGGGCCGGAGTGGAGCTGGGAGGACCAGCTTCTGAAGACGCGAGAGGGACCCGCAGGAAAGAAGAAACGCGGGAAAACCATCCTGTGGAGGCCTGGCAGCGGCCGCCATGTCGACGAGGGACCTGATTCCTACCGCCCTTTCACTCACGTAGTCAGAGTTCTCCACCTCTCCGAGGCCCTCGACACCTGCCTCAACCGGAGGATGAAGCCAAAGAAATTGCAGACGTTTAGCAGCATCGACTCCCGCGAGCTGCCCGCGAACCACCCCTGCGCCAACTTGAAAGTGCTTTGGTTCGGCGCCGAGACCCAGGAGGAGGAGGAGCCCTCCAACTGGTACGGCAACGTGGAGTTCGCCTTGGACGCGCAGATTCTGCTGACTCAGTGGAAGTACTGCTTCTGGGTGGAAATGATGACGGCGCCGACGCACACTGCTTCGCGTCTGCTGCTCACCAACAAGGACTACTCGTCAGTGCTGCCCAGGTATTACAGCAGCCACGCAGGTGGGCCGTGGCAGGCGACGCCCGAGGGGCACAAGGGGCTCGTCCAGTGCTCGCGGTACCGCTTCAAGGGCACCAACGTCCACGACCACGCGTTGGAGTTTATGATCGAGGCCACTCCGGAGGACGAGAAGGCCATCCTGGCGGCCTGTCAGATATCCTTCAAGAACCACGACAGAGCCAGACGCATGGACATCCCACACGTGTGCAACCGGTACCAGAGGCTGGGAACACCGTGCCCCTCGCCCTTCTCCGCAAGCCAGACTGCACGAGCCTTCTTCAAATACATCCAACAGAGCGGCATGCCCTGGAGCAATTTACCGGGAAGGCTCTCCCAAGAGGCTCAGAAGCAACTGGAATTCTTCAACGAAGACGAAAGAAGGATCGCCATGCAGAAGCATTTTGTTTCATCTCGGGCGTATGCTCAGCAACAGCTTTACCTTCAGAATCCGATGTATTATTTTTAGTGTACCTGTGATTTTGATTGATGTTTTTGAGAGTTTTATTTTATATTACCACATTATAAGAATATATTTTCCGTGAACTGTTTGATGCTGTTTATGTATTTTGTTTTACTAGATAAAGACGTGTGTAAATGCTAGTGCGGCTGCCGAAGTACGCCTATATTGGGTGTCGGATACCACTGCATAATATTCGCTTAAGG
>NC_091558.1:28667762-28675262 GCF_042767895.1 Penaeus vannamei | reverse complement strand
GAGTCACGTATACAACGCTCATGCACACTACGAGGTGCAACTCGCGACATTAAATTACCTTTTATTACGCCCCACATTCCTGCTTTTCCCCTCAGTTGTTCCTTTCATTCGCTCCGCAGGTGATATGGGCCGAAGTATTTGACGATTGTGAAAACTATATGGCAAGGGTTAAAGAATGAATGTCCTACTCAACACCGCATGTTTTTTTTTTTTTGCCTCTTTGGAAGATGGAGTTTTACGTTTAGTATTTCTCCAGGAAGACTTCTGGATCGCGAATTTCTCTTCTATTCGTCCGTGCTCGTGTCCCGTGTGCTCTCCGCCAAAGTTCATAGTGTTTGAAAAGGGGGAGATCACAGTAGGTGGTCATCTAACTTGAAGGCATCGATCCTCAGGCAAGAAAAGCTAGTTGATCGTACGGCCTGGGGTTTTAATAACAAATTCATTTATTTTTCGTTATGGGGTAAATAGTGTTTGCTGTTAGCACTGATGTATTTTTAGATGATTTACATTTGTAACTAGAGGGTTGTTATGCCGAAATATATCACTTTTAATTGAAAATGTGAGCGTGTTATACAACGCATCTAATGTACAAACTTAGCGGGGAAAGCTTACTAGTTATACGGCTACCTCTCGAAGAACATTTTAAAAATTTTAATGTTGTAAATCATCGTATATGAGACATACATTCATATATCAAACACTCAAATAACACATTCGAATGCACACCAGTTTCCTGATGCCACCACGCAAAACCTCTTAGAAAATTTCCCAATGAAAACGCAGTAAATCGCTGAGTGAAGCGCAAGCCGCGTTCTGATTGGTCGTGAAGTAGCGAGGTCCGACGAAACGAACGCGCGATTTAAACCTCCCAAACGCTTGTCTTTGTTGGCGTCAGAGAGTAAACATTAGCTCCTTCTGTTAAAACCCTAGAATTTTTTTTTGCTGGCACTTGAAGACAAATTTCGAGGTAAGTCTTGACGACCGGGTTGTCCATCGCCGTTTCGAAGCGAGTGTGACAATCAGCGAGAAGAAATGAGTGGATGAAATAGTCAAAAGTGAAAGCTTTTGTAAATCGGAAACATTTTTCAGGGTTAAAAATTTCGCGCATTGCATCTTTTTTGTTAATAAGTTCCCGAGAGGTGAAGGAAGAAAGTCGTTCTCTCGCTTATACATATTAGGCACCCAGCGGAAGGAACGGACTTGCTTATCCTGTAATTCATAGCGAGAGAATCCGCCACACGAAAAAAAGGCAACCGGATCCAAAATGGTGAATTTTGGTGACCGTGAGAGAGAGTGGGAGAGAGAGAGAGGGAGAGAGACCCCTCACTCCTATGATTTAACGTGACATAAAACCTCGCCATCAACCCCCCCATCCGAAACCAGTCCTCTAAATTGACACATCCATCTCCAAAATAGCAAGAGAAAAATGTTGCTCCATTCTCTCGGAGGCACCCTCGGCTCTGCCATGGTTCCCCCTTGGCTTTGGTTCTACAGCATGACCCTGAAGCTTGTATTATCGATTATTTTAGGACCCATTATACCCAGCTGCTGCTATGGTCAATGGGTGGCTGGGATGGAGGCAGCATCAACAGCTGTCCTTCCACCGAGCTGCTGCTGAATGCCACATCCTCTGAGTTTGTGATTTCGAGCTGGAAACTGCATGGTTTTGTTATTGTTATTGTTGGTGGTGTCTTTGCAAGGTTTGTTTATATATTTTTTATTTGTTGAGCATATTTTTATTATTTTATTTTTCATTTAAGGTTAAGCCTATTTGTTATTTAATTTTATTTGGCAGGTTAAAAATGTGTTATAATTTTATTTTATCTGTGAAGTTAAGCATATTCATTATTATTTTTTTTATTTAAGGTCAAGTCTATCTGTTATTTTATTTTATTTGTTAGGTTAAACATGTGTGTTATAATTGTATTTCATGTATGAGGTTTAACATCTTTATTATTTTATTCTATTTGTGAGGTTCAACATATTTTTCATTATTTGTTATTTTATTTGTGAGATTATGTATATTTGTCATTAAAGTATGTTGTCTTGTTCTCAGACAAAACAGTAACAAAAGTATTTTGTTTTTCTAGTTTTGTTTATTATTTTTTTGTGATGTTTATTTGCATTACTTAGATTTACTAAGGTTTGAATTTAGAATCCATATTGACTTTCAATATTCATTTGGGTTATGTATTTTTAGCCTCTTTTTTACAAATAGACTATAGTTTATAAAAATCCAATTTGTTTAATTATTGGTTAATATTGTGTTCTTCAGATACAATGTCTTTAGTAATTCTATAGGTAGAAAATATATGACAACTGTGATTGCATGAATTGTTTTTTAGGTGATGACATTTATTTCAGGTCAGAATAGTTGGATTACTTTTAATTTTTTTATTTGTGCATGGATTTTTGTAATATATATTTGTAGTGTGATAATGGTATGACAGCATCAATCTAGAATGTTTTAGACATATTTTATGCAAGGTTAATAGAGTAATCCTTTTTTTTTTTCTACAGAAAAATGACTTTGAATCATGACTTTGGATATGATCATTTAGTAAGCATATAGAATATGAAATGCTCTTGGGGATTTATGGTGTTTAAAAGAAATCATTTTATTTATGTAGTGAATATATCGTTTTGCTTTTATCATAGATTGTAATTGTAAACAGATATGTCGCTCCAAACTTGTCAATGGGTTAAACAGAATATTTTCTGTCTGAGAAAATAAATTAGAATGAGGAATCCTTTAAGAATCTCATAGCCAATTTCATATTCTTAGAATAGAAATATATCAAAAGTGTGGTTATTAAAGGTGAAATGCATCGGGTATGTCAAGGTATATCCCTCTTACTAATTCAGGGTATATTTATTAAACTCAAATTGGGAAGCTAATGCTACAAGTAAAAAATTAGCAATGAAATTGAAGCCCTGCTTTGTTCTAATCTTGTATTGTTTCTCTGGCCAACATTATAAGCACTTATCCATTAGGGGTTATGTTCAGGTCCGTTTGTTAGTGTGTTGCATTGTCGTGACTGGTAGGCATTCAAAATTAAGAAAAACAAGTACATAAGCATTAAATATTTTATTTTTTAATTTGCCACCAACTTTCATATATTAAGATTATGCTGCTACTTAAGCAAACTCGTGTTGAATGCTGAAAAAAACTGTAGTTAACTGTTGGCACAAGAGAAGAAAAAGTGTCAGGATTGTCTGCTAAAGGGAAGATCTGTTCCTTTGTCAGAAGGGACTACTGTGCCATTTTATGTTTACTTTTATGCTCCTTTCTTTTTTCTTTTCTATATTAGTCCAATTCTTCCCTAGCTATAAATGTCCTCCTTTTTTCTTTATAAGCTATTACTGAATTAGACTTTTTTTGTTATCAGTTTGTAAATTTAGTAAACTTTTAGAATGTTTCAACGAATGTATGCATTTATTAGCAGTGTAAGATAGCTTTGAATATTAGGATGATATTGGGTTAATTTTTATGGTATGGATGCACGTGGCTAGGGCAAATTGAAGGCGATATTCTTGTAGAGGACAAAAAGTTGCAGTCATTGGTACATGAAGTAATCTGCAGACACAAACATTAATGCCACAAATATGTAAAAGAAAAACATCGTGGCTCCTATTCAACCCTTGGGGAAGGTTGATGGGGGTCTCAGTCATGGTGAGATTGTTGAAAAGATTTCGTGACAGGGAGTTTGGGATGTAGCCTCAGGCAAATGTGTCTGGAAAGATTTACCAAATATCATATGTATTAGAAGAAAACATTACTTATTAGGGAGAGAGGGGGGTAATGCATTTAATGGTTACCTAGAGAATTGAAAATGGTCATGAGACTACAGAAGTAACAATTGGTTATTGATTGGTATATTATTCAGAATAGGACAGCATGAAGCAACATTATGGCCTCTTCATTTTGCCCTCTACCAAAGACCAACAAATTGATTATAATATATTTGATAGGGAAGCTTGGACTGATTTTGTAATCAATAAATCCCCTGAGAAATTGATAATTTCTTTCATGAGAGAATGTACAGAAAGGAGATTGAGCTCAGAAGTCATGGCATTGTTGGGCTTGACCATGCTAGTAAAGATTCACTGAATTGATTGGTGATTGGTGACCTGAACTTCAGTACTTTTTTATACCTAAAGGTGATGTTTTATATGATCTTTATGGCTATTATCTTACTTTTTCTGTCATGCTGTCCTATTTTGAGCATTGAATTCCAATAAACAAGTAATGTCAGGGCAAGAATATGAGTAGGGGCTATGAAATTTTTGATAATCATGAATTTGTTTTTGCAGCTAATGTTATACACAAGTTGACTTTTAGCACAAAACTAGACAAAGAAGGATTGCATGGCAAATTCTCATTCTTTGAAATATATTCTCCTACCCTGTCAGTTCAAGCAAAGATGGAAGAGAAATGTTTGTTGAACTGGTTTTGACATGCCTACTTGAAGCACTGATTTTTTGTTTATTCATATTTTTTGTTCTTATCTTTGTCTTTTTATCTTTGTCTTTTCTCTTTCCTTTTGCTTAAAGGTGAATAGATAGAGAGAGAAATAGAAAGATAAAGATAGATATGATTTTAAGAATGCAATTGCAGATATACAGGTACACAAGTGTGTGGGAGCCATAGTGAACTACACCTGTAAAAGAATGAAATAATAAGTAGCTCACTCACTCACTCACTCTCTAGACTTGGCTACAGAGAGTAAAATGAGAGTAAGAATGAGTGAATGCGAATGAGAATATGGGTGAGTGGGATTGCGAGTGAGACTACGAGTGAGAGTGAATGCAAGTGAGAATATGAGTGAGAGTGAATGCGTGAGAATACAAGTGAGACTGGATGCGAGTGAGAATACGAGTGAGAGTGAATGTGGGTAACAATACAAGTGAGAGTGAATGCGAGTGAGAGTGTGAGTATGAGTGAGAATGAGTGTGAGTGCATGCGAAAGTGAATGCAAGAGTGAGTGCGAGAATGTGGGGGAGTGATAGAATGTGAGTGAGTGAGTGAGACTGTGTGAGAGTGAGTGAGTGAGACTGTGAGTGAGTGAGTGAGAGAGAGACTGTGAGTGAGTGAGAGAGAGACTGTGAGTGAGTGAGAGAGAGACTGTGAGTGAGTGAGAGAGAGACTGTGAGTGAGTGAGAGAGAGACTGTGAGTGAGTGAGAGAGAGACTGTGAGTGAGTGAGAGAGAGACTGTGAGTGAGTGAGAGAGAGACTGTGAGTGAGTGAGAGAGAGACTGTGAGTGAGTGAGAGAGAGACTGTGAGTGAGTGAGAGAGAGACTGTGAGTGAGTGAGAGAGAGACTGTGAGTGAGTGAGAGAGAGACTGTGAGTGAGTGAGAGAGAGACTGTGAGTGAGTGAGAGAGAGACTGTGAGTGAGTGAGAGAGAGACTGTGAGTGAGTGAGAGAGAGACTGTGAGTGAGTGAGAGAGAGACTGTGAGTGAGAGAGAGAGAGAGACTGTGAGTGAGAGAGAGAGAGAGACTGTGAGTGAGTGAGAGAGACTGTGAGTGAGAGAGAGAGACTGTGAGTGAGAGAGAGACTGTGAGTGAGAGAGAGACTGTGGGTGAGAGAGAGACTGTGAGTGAGTGAGTGAGTGAGAGTGTGAGTGAGTGAGTGAGTGAGAGACTGTGAGTGAGTGAGTGAGTGAGAGACTGTGAGTGAGTGAGTGAGTGAGAGACTGTGAGTGAGTGAGTGAGTGAGTGAGAGACTGTGAGTGAGTGAGTGAGTGAGAGACTGTGAGTGAGAGACTGAGAGTGAGTGAGTGAGAGACTGAGAGTGAGTGAGTGAGAGACTGTGAGAGTGAGTGAGTGAGAGACTGTGAGAGTGAGTGAGTGAGAGACTGTGAGAGTGAGTGAGTGAGAGACTGTGAGAGTGAGTGAGTGAGAGACTGTGAGAGTGAGTGAGTGAGAGACTGTGAGAGTGAGTGAGTGAGAGACTGTGAGAGTGAGTGAGTGAGAGACTGTGAGAGTGAGTGAGTGAGAGACTGTGAGAGTGAGTGAGTGAGAGACTGTGAGAGTGAGTGAGTGAGAGACTGTGAGAGTGAGTGAGTGAGAGACTGTGAGAGTGAGTGAGTGAGAGACTGTGAGAGTGAGTGAGTGAGAGACTGTGAGAGTGAGTGAGTGAGAGACTGTGAGAGTGAGTGAGTGAGAGACTGTGAGAGTGAGTGAGTGAGAGACTGTGAGAGTGAGTGAGTGAGAGACTGTGAGAGTGAGTGAGTGAGAGACTGTGAGAGTGAGTGAGTGAGAGACTGCGAGAGTGAGTGAGTGAGAGACTGCGAGAGTGAGTGAGTGAGAGACTGCGAGAGTGAGTGAGTGAGAGACTGCGAGAGTGAGTGAGTGAGAGACTGCGAGAGTGAGTGAGTGAGAGACTGCGAGAGTGAGTGAGTGAGTGAGAGACTGCGAGAGTGAGTGAGTGAGTGAGAGACTGCGAGAGTGAGTGAGTGAGTGAGAGACTGTGAGAGTGAGTGAGTGAGTGAGAGACTGTGAGAGTGAGTGAGTGAGTGAGAGACTGTGAGAGTGAGTGAGAGACTGTGAGAGTGAGTGAGTGAGTGAGAGACTGTGAGAGTGAGTGAGTGAGTGAGAGACTGTGAGAGTGAGTGAGTGAGTGAGAGACTGTGAGAGTGAGTGAGTGAGTGAGAGACTGTGAGAGTGAGTGAGTGAGTGAGTGAGAGACTGTGAGAGTGAGTGAGTGAGTGAGTGAGAGACTGTGAGAGTGAGTGAGTGAGTGAGTGAGAGACTGTGAGAGTGAGTGAGTGAGTGAGAGACTGTGAGAGTGAGTGAGTGAGTGAGTGAGAGACTGTGAGAGTGAGTGAGTGAGTGAGTGAGAGACTGTGAGAGTGAGTGAGTGAGTGAGTGAGAGACTGTGAGAGTGAGTGAGTGAGTGAGTGAGAGACTGTGAGAGTGAGTGAGTGAGTGAGTGAGAGACTGTGAGAGTGAGTGAGTGAGTGAGTGAGAGACTGTGAGAGTGAGTGAGTGAGTGAGTGAGAGACTGTGAGAGTGAGTGAGTGAGTGAGTGAGAGACTGTGAGAGTGAGTGAGTGAGTGAGTGAGAGACTGTGAGAGTGAGTGAGTGAGTGAGTGAGAGACTGTGAGAGTGAGTGAGTGAGTGAGTGAGAGACTGTGAGAGTGAGTGAGTGAGTGAGTGAGAGACTGTGAGAGTGAGTGAGTGAGTGAGTGAGAGACTGTGAGAGTGAGTGAGTGAGTGAGTGAGAGACTGTGAGAGTGAGTGAGTGAGTGAGTGAGAGACTGTGAGAGTGAGTGAGTGAGTGAGTGAGAGACTGTGAGAGTGAGTGAGTGAGTGAGTGAGAGACTGTGAGAGTGAGTGAGTGAGTGAGTGAGAGACTGTGAGAGTGAGTGAGTGAGTGAGTGAGAGACTGTGAGAGTGAGTGAGTGAGTGAGTGAGAGACTGTGAGAGTGAGTGAGTGAGTGAGTGAGAGACTGTGAGAGTGAGTGAGTGAGTGAGTGAGTGAGAGACTGTGAG
>NC_091558.1:28625262-28660262 GCF_042767895.1 Penaeus vannamei | reverse complement strand
CTGTATTTTCATATTTGTATGTATTTGTATAGATTTTTATGATGGAATAAGCTGCAAGTTGGCTGTATTTTATTTACTGACATTACTTGTATTCCTCTTGATACATGCTCTAATGTTGGTTATATATTTGCTAATCAGGTCTAATTTTATCTAAGCAGAAACTGGTACTTTATTTGATATTAATTTGAGGAATATTTTCAGGTATGCAGTGACAGGCAGAATGAAGCCAGGCGGGCTTTGCTCCCCAACTGATGGGAGCAGCATGCCTTCTGGGGACACCATTAACTCCCTGTCATCGCACAAATCACCCAGCAAAGGTGGCCATCATCCTGAGACAACCACAGCCGAAGAAGGATATGTGGACCTGCCTCCCCTGCCACCAGAAGGCCAGCTGCAGCTTGTACCTCAGGCCAAGAGCCACGCCAACGGGATGCTTCCTCATGAGGGGATCCCCAATGGATTACTTTCCCATGGCAAAGGCCCGGTGGTGCCTCGTCATGTGCGGCTGCCTCTGCATGGCGAGAGCAGTCGTGAGAAGGGGTCAGTGCCATGTGCCACTTCACCGAGGAAAGATGAAAGTAAATTTAGTGGCGCTGGGATGGGCCAGAGCCTATCAAAGCCTACTGATGCTGGGACCTCCTCTAGCTTAACATTTTCTCATTCACTGCCAACCATGTTTAATAAGCCATTTCAGCAACTGTCTGTTGTCACATCACCCCTTAACTACTCATCATCAAAGTGCAATGCTCCTATCAATGCAGTACCATCTTGTCCTGGAGGTAATACTTTATCTCCGAAGATGGTATCACCAGGTCAGGGTGTTTCTCCCAAGGGTGTAGGCCTCACATCACCCAAGAGCCTGAAAAGTCCAAAGGGCAGAAGAAAATGCTCGCTGGAGGAAATGGTGACCAAGTTGCATAATCGTACAGAGGCTTTTCAGAGTGGTGTCAGTGTGTTGCCATTTTCACCAAAAAGTGTTCTGTGTGATGATGTGAAATTAAAGAACAGTGCAGAGACTGTAGACAGAAAGACTCCCCTGCCTGCAAAGGGAAGTCTCTCTGATTCCCAGACACAGAGTGGAGTCAACTTCCCAAATATTTGTGATAACAATAACACTGCCAGAATATGTGATGCTCACCCTGCTTCGAACCCTGCAGTTGAAGTTGCAAGCACTAGACTTCATGATGAGACAGACAAATGCACTGATAGTTCTTCATTGACAGTGTGTGATATAAAAAGTAAAGTAGATGCTGATGTGTCTCCTGAAAAGATCATATCCAATGAAGAAGTGAGTAAAAGCCAGAAAATGCCAGTTTTACATTTAGATAAATCTTGTGTTGACAGTTACACTCAAGGAAATCGTAATGAATTAGAAGGAAATCATGGAACATGTGTTGAAAGTTTAATTTCTAAAGTAGATGGAAAAGGGAATACTAGTAGCTTACAATGCATTGCAGAAGTGGCAAAAAATGCTCAATGGGGAGATATGCTCAATCAGTGCAGTTCTAAATCAGAAGTGCAATGTATATCACAGAATAAAAAATGTAATGAAAATCAAGCCAGAACAGATTGCCACTTAGGTGATTCATCTACATCCTCTATGTCAGATAATTTGAAAAGTGATCAGCAGCAGCATGCCTCTGACGAGTATTCTGCAAGAAGTGCAGCAGCGGCTTTGCAGTTTGCTGAAAGGACTGAGTGTGGTTTAGTGGGAGGGGGAAAGGATCACCAGCTAGTTGTGGAATCCGAAAAAGTGCGAGAAGAAATGGGCTTGAGAGACTTGACTCTAAGTGATGATAAGGGTAGTAGAAACGTAGAAGGGAAAGAAGGAAGTGAAAATCTTGTCAGTGAATCCTTTGAGGTTATTAGTAAGAAAGTTATTGGAGGAGGTGTTGCAGAGGAACAGCAGGTCTTGGAGGTCATACTAAGTGAACCACAAGGCAATAATAAAATGAAAACACAACTGAGTGGTGGTGAATGCTATAGTGTGATGTCAAATGCTGAAGTTTTAAATGTGGAACTGAGTGATAATGTTGCAGGTAAACTTCAGAGTGAAAAGGAAGAACAACCTGGTGATAAAGCTGAATGTGAACCAAGTGTACAGGAGGTAGTAAATAAAAAAGAAAGTGAGAAGGTGGTAAGTGGTACAGAGCAAAGTGGTGGGAATATAACCGGTGATAACACATTAAGAAGTGACCAGCAAAAAGACAGAGAGTGTATGAATAATCAGAGCAGTCTAAAAGTCGTGAATAAGTTGATAGATTTAACTGCCGAGTCAGAAAGTGCCAGGAGTAGTAGTGTAGAGCTCATTGAAAATGAGCCAGTGGAAAATGTGGACAGTGAGAGTGAGATAGAAATTTTATATGAAAAGAAAGATGAAACTGGAAGAGATGATAACACAGAGAAAAGTTTGCCTAGAGGTACAGAGGTATTGAATTCTCTTCAGTCTACACCAAGTCAGGTTTTGCCAGCTGTTGTGAACAAAGAGTCTGAAGCACTGCCATATTTAGAGCCAATATCAGATGATGAGAACTCCCTCTTGTGTGCTCCCTCCACCTCATCTGGCCTTTCATCTGTCTCTGGTTTTCAGAGCAATTCTGATACTCCCATGTTCTCTGATACTCCCTCCGATGCATCGCGTGGGGCAATTATGGTTAGAATCTCTGATGCTGTTGCTGCAATTCTGTCAGATGTGTCTGATGAAAGCCTTCCAGATTCCCCATTGTCATTTAGTGATAAAACTCAGGGTTCTAGTGAAAAATCAGATGACACGATACGTAGTAACACAAGTGAAAAAATATATGCAAATAAATTGGATAGTGAAAAATTACTTTCTACAGCCGTGGAAAAAATATCCACTGAAGAAACCACTAAGGATTCTGAAAGTCTAAAGGACAGAGGCCTAACAAAAGACACAGTTCAGCCCATATCTGATTCAGCTTCCATTATTGAAACTGATGATAGTGTGTGTGTGGATATTTGTTTGAAAAGTGAACAACTGGGACCAAAAAATACAGAATCTGTGGAGAAAATGGTTTCTTGTGTGCAAAAGCCATCTGTGCAAAGCCTGCCCTGTATTACTGAAAATGAGAAAAGGTCTCTAGAATCTCCAGAACCAAGTAGAAATATATGTGGGTTGGCTCCTAGTACTCTTAGTAAATTGTGTAGCAATAGTGAACAAGAAGGTTCTTGTCAAGATTCAGGGTTGAAAACTGCTTACCATGAACAGCAAAAGCAGTTAGAACCTCCATCACTCTTAGGAGAGGTTGACACTGGATCAGCAGATGAGTCCTCCACCTCTAAATCAACTAGTGGCATTACTCCTATTGGCCAGTCAACACAATCATCACAAGATTCAAGTTTATCCACAGATAAGCTTGACCCTCTTAGCTCACACACACAGGTACTTTTAGCAGAATCATGTACCGTAGCTTGTTGTAGTATGCCTAATAATAGTAGCCATATATGCCAAAACCTCATCTCAGGATCTCAGAAAAGTTCTAGTCAAAACCAAAACTGCAATACATCACAGAGTGGGGGCAGCAAAGACCTAGCAGGTCTTGTGATTAAGCAGGCCGGTGCAATTGTACATAATGATGAATTGGCCAAGGAAAATAGGGTAGCTGGATGTGAATCTGGTGATACAATAACAAAGAGGCTCATGTCTCACAGTGAAGATGGATGTGCTAGATTTCCAGGAAAAAAGAAAGAAAATTTCACCAACCAGTCTGATGGTACAACCACTAGATCTGTGCAGCTCAGTGATGGAGTGTTACCTACTGCAATGTCAGTGGTAGTTGACAATGCAGTTGTCACTTCTGATTTGGCTGTATCATATGGAGATAATGCCAAAATATTGAAGGAGAAAGTATTTTCAGAATCTGAAGTTCCTGCTATGGATGACCAAAGAGGAAGTGCATATTCACATGATTCTACTGCATCAGATGAGATTAGTGGCGACAGGGTAACAGGAACCCAAAAACACACTATTGGAGACTGTAAATGTGGTAGTAAGGAAGTTCCTGATAGGGAGAGGAGTGAAGGACCTGAAAAGAACACAAAGGATGTTTCCACATATGAGAAGAGTATTGCTAGTAGTGACAGAAGTTTAGAAAATCACTTGATTGGGCAACCAGATGTACTAACTGCAGACTGCAAGCAGAAGTTCCTGGATGAAAGTAACCTACCTGAAAGGGCTTCCGAAATATGTGAGCAGCTTAAGAGACACTGCCACACTTTCCTTGATGTTAATCAATCTAGAATGGTTGACTTACATGCATTATCCAATGATATTTGTGTTAAGACTTGTCCATCAAACACAGTGGCTCAGGGTAGTGAAGAAAGTTGTAAAACATCATCTAAACCTATGGATTTCTGTCTTCTGGCAGAGGCTTCTGCATCCTCCAAAACATATACTCAGGATAACCCTGATCTGGGTAGGGAAGGTAAACTAATTCCTCCGGCAAGTAAAATTGTTAATGAAGTTGCCCATCCACTGCCAGCTGAAGTTCAAGACAGTCTTCCTCAAAATGTGGCTGCCACAGATGCCAGTCATCCAGTTACAAAAGACACTTTGGCCACAGCTAAAGGATATTCACCAGTATCTGAGGCAGAGCAAGGAACTGTGGAAGAACCATCATCAAGTCAGAAGACATTACAGACTTTTGAAGCCAGTTTTGAAATACCTGACAGAACTGGTGCCTCTTGCACATCTAATGAGCCTTTGGATGACAGCCTTGCTCTTGCAAATGTTACTGAAATCAATAAGAGACCAGATGAAATAAGTAGAACAAAGTTTGCCCCCACTGAAGTTGTTGATTTTGAAGCTTATCATGGACATCCAGAGATTTCTGATTTTAAACATGTACCTTCTAAAGATGCAAAAGCTAGTCAGGTAGCAGCAGACATTACTGAAACCAGTCATGCATCATTGGAGATGCCTAAGTCAAATGAGGTGGCAGCTGGACTTTGTTCTGTAATATCAGAGTTATGTAAAGTCAGTACAGCAGCAGGTGAGGCAACCAAAGTTGCAACATCTGAACAAGTTAGTGCGTGTATGGAAACAACAGATGAGGCTGCTAAATCCGGTCAGGTATTAGCTAATGTTCTTGAAGTTTGTCAGGGAGCAGCTGAATTATGTAAAACCAGTCAAAAAGCAGCTGACAGAATGGAAGCCAGCAAAAGTGAAACTGATGAAGCAGCAACTGTTAAAGAAAGAAGCTGTACAACAAGCCAAACAACTGTGGATATCTTTGAAGAAATTCAGTCACTGGCAAAAGCTGTCCAAGAAAAAGATGATGTTAGTGAAACTCCATATAAATGGGTTGATATGAAAGGAATGTCTACTGCAGTCAGTATTTTTGATTCCTGTTCTAGTATTTCAAAAGGAGAGCAGCTCCCAGTTGTCACTGAATACCAACATTCCCCCAAAGAAACAGAGACATGTCATCCACCAACAAGGGCTAATATAACAGATATTTGTTCATTAGCTGAAAATAGCACTAAAATGATTGGTTTAGGTGACAGAAAGGAAACATGCTTTTCAAATGCTGATGTAGAACCCAGTAATCAAATGGGTATTTTAAAAACTGAAAGCCAAGCAGAAACTTGTGTCAATTTTCAAGATGTTCAAAGTGCTCCAGTCAGTAATCAGATGTTATGTAACAATGAAACGGAAGAAATGCAAACTGTAAACTGTAACCAGGATTCTGCAGGTAAAGTTTCAAAGACTGATTCCTCAGAAAGTTTTCATCTACCACTGCAAGCTACTGATAGTAGCCACTCCTTAGAGTCTGTTCATGTCATAGATGACAGGCATCATGAAGAAAGTCAGTCAACAGAGAGCCAAGTATTAGTTGAAAAAAGTGACCCACCAGCTGATCTGACTAGCATGAGCCAACCAACAGTTGGCTCAGGAGAGGGAAGTGGTATTCAATCTGATTTAACTGAAAATACATCTCCAGTTAACCTAAATGACTGTCCTCATCCAACAGAGCATGTGGTAGAAATTTTGGCAGCCAAGTCGAGTTGTTCAGTGGCTGGTGACTCTGGAGTTGATGAATCAGACATTGGAAATGGATACCAATCATCAACTGATAAGAGTCCAGTTGATCATTCAGTAATTGGTGATTCTGTAGTTGACGAGGCAGCATCTGAGAAAACTCTACTTGAGCATTGTCTAGATCATTCTGATAAACTTCCATCTGAAGTTTCCCAAGATAATCTTGCAGTTGATCACCCACCAATAATGGGTGATAATGCCATAGTTAGTTATCCACCTGTAGATGATACTGTAGTTGCTCATCCACCAGCTGATGAGGCAGAAGTTGATCATCCACCAGCTGATGAGGCAGAAGTTGGTCATCCACCAGCTGATGAGGCAGAAGTTGGTCATCCACCAGCTGATGAGGCAGAAGTTGGTCATCCACCAGCTGATGAGGCAGAAGTTGGTCATCCACCAGCTGATGAGGCAGAAGTTGGTCATCCACCAGCTGATGAGGCAGAAGTTGGTCATCCACCAGCTGATGAGACAGAAGTTTGTCATCCACCAGCTGATGAGGCAGAAGTTGGTCATCCACTAGCTGATGAGGCAGAAGTTAGTAATCCACCAGTAAATGAAGCAGAAGTTTGTCATCCGCCAGTAAATGAGGCAGAAGTTGGTCATCCACCAGTTGTGGAAGTGAACATGGATCATCCACCAGTTGATGAGGCAGAAGTTTGTCATCCACCAGTTGTGGAAGTGAACATGGATCATCCACCAGTTGATGAGGCAGAAGTTTGTCATCCACCAGTTGAAGCAGGAGATGGTCATCCGCCCACTGATGAGGCAGAAGTTTGTCATCCACCAGTTGTGGAAGTGAACATGGATCATCCACCAGCTGATGAGGCAGAAGTTTGTCATCCACCAGCTGATGAAGTAGGAGATGGTCATCCACCAGCTGATGAGGCAGAAGTTTGTCATCCACCAGCTGATGAAGCAGGAGATGGTCATCCGCCCACTGATGAGGCAGAAGTTTGTCATCCACCAGCTGATGAAGCAGGAGATGGTCATCCGCCCACTGATGAGGCAGAAGTTGACCACCCACCAGTTGATGAGGCAGAAGTTTGTCATCCACCAGTTGATGAGGCAGAAGTTTGTCATCCACCAGTTGATGAGGCAGAAGTTTGTCATCCACCCACTGATGAGGCAGAAGTTTGTCATCCACCCACTGATGAGGCAGAAGTTGGTCATCCACCCACTGATGAGGCAGAAGTTTGTCATCCACCAGTTGATGAGGCAGAAGTTTGTCATCCACCCACTGATGAGGCAGAAGTTGGTCATCCACCAGCTGATGAGGCAGAAGCTTGTCATCCACCAGCTGATGAAGCAGAAGTTTGTCATCCACCAGCTGAGACAGAAGTTTATCATCCACCAGCTGATGAGACAGAAGTTTGTCATCCACCAGCTGATGAGGCAGAAGTTTGTCATCCACCCTCTGATGAGGCAGAAGTTGGTCATCCACCCACTGATGAGGCAGAAGTTGGTCATCCACCAGCTGATGAGACAGAAGTTGGTCATCCACCCTCTGATGAGGCAGAAGTTGGTTATCCACCCACTGGTGAGGCAGAAGTTGGTCATCCACCAGCTGATGAGGCAGAAGTTTGTCATCCACCCACTGATGAGGCAGAAGTTTGTCATCCACCCGCTGATGAGGCAGAAGTTTGTCATCCACCCTCTGATGAGGCAGAAGTTGGTCATCCACCCACTGGTGAGGCAGAAGTTTGTCATCCACCCACTGATGAGGCAGAAGTTTGTCATCCACCCTCTGATGAGGCAGAAGTTGGTCATCCACCCGCTGGTGAGGCAGAAGTTTGTCATCCACCAGCTGATGAGGCAGAAGTTTGTCATCCACCAGCTGATGAGGCAGAAGTTTGTCATCCACCCACTGATGAAGCAGTTGGTCATTCACCAGCTGAGGCAGAAGTTGGTCATCCACCAGCTGATGAGGCAGAAGTTTGTCATCCACCAGCTGATGAGGCAGAAGTTGGTCATCCACCAGCTGATGAGGCAGAAGTTGGTCATCCACCAGCTGATGAGACAGAAGTTTGTCATCCACCAGCTGATGAGGCAGAAATGGATCGTCCACCCGTTGATGAGGCAGAAGTGGATCATCCACCAGCTGATGAGGCAGAAATGGATCGTCCACCCGTTGATGAGGCAGAAGTGGATCATCCACCAGCTGATGAGGCAGAAGTTGGTCATCCACCCGTTGATGAGGCAGAAGTGGATCATCCACCAGCTGATGAGGCAGAAATGGATCGTCCACCCACTGATGAACTAGAAATTTGTCATCCACCAGCTGTTGAGGCAGAAGTTGGTCATCCACCAGCTGATGAGGCAGAAATGGATCGTCCACCCACTGATGAACTAGAAATTTGTCATCCACCAGCTGATGAGGCAGAAGTTGGTCATCCACCAGTTGATGAGACAGAAGTTGGCCATCCACCAGCTGATGAGGCAGAAGTTTGTCATCCAACAGCTGATGAAGCAGGAGATGGTCATCCACCAGCTGATGAGGCAGAAGTTTGTCATCCACCAGCTGATGAGACAGAAGTTTGTCATCCAACAGCTGATGAGGCAGACGTTAGTCATCCACCAGCTGATGAGGCAGAAGTTGGTCATCCACCAGCTGATGAGGCAGAAGTTGGTCATCCACCAGCTGATGAGGCAGAAGTTTGTCATCCACCAGCTGATGAGACAGAAGTTTGTCATCCACCAGCTGATGAGACAGAAGTTTGTCATCCAACAGCTGATGAGGCAGAAGTTGGTCATCCACCAGCTGATGAGGCAGAAGTTGGTCATCCACCAGCTGATGAGGCAAAAGTTTGTCATCCACCAGCTGATGGGGCAGAAGTTTGTCATCCACCAGCTGATGAGGTAAAAGCTGGTCATCCACCAGCTGATGAGGCAGAAATGGATCATCCACCAGCTGATGAGGCAGAAGTTTGTCATCCACCAGCTGATGAGATAAAAGCTGGTCATCCACCAGCTGATGAGGCAGAAATGGATCATCCACCAGCTGATGAGGCAGAAGTTGGTCATCCACCAGCTGATGAGGCAGAAGTTTGTCATCCACCAGCTGATGAGGCAGAAGTTTGTCATCCACCAGCTGTTGAGGCAGAAGTTTGTCATCCACCAGCTGATAAGGCAGAAGTTGGTCATCCACCAGCTGATGAGGCAGAAGTTGGTCATCCACCAGCTGTTGAGGCAGAAGTTGGTCATCCACCAGTTGATGAGACAGAAGTTGGTCATCCACCAGCTGATGAGGCAGAAGTTTGTCATCCACCCACTGATGAAGCAGTTGGTCATTCACCAGCTGAGGCAGAAGTTGGTCATCCACCAGCTGATGAGGCAGAAGTTGGTCATCCACCAGCTGATAAGGCAGAAGTTGGTCATCCACCAGCTGATGAGGCAGAAGTTGGTCATCCACCAGCTGATGAGGCAGAAGTTGGTCATCCACCAGTTGATGAGGCAGAAGTTGGTCATCCACCAGCTGATGAGGCAGAAGTTGGTCATCCACCAGCTGATGAGGCAGAAGTTGGTCATCCACCAGTTGATGAGGCAGAAGTTGGTCATCCACCAGCTGATAAGGCAGAAGTTTGTCATCCACCAGCTGATAAGGCAGAAGTTGGTCATCCACCAGTTGATGAGGCAGAAGTTGGTCATCCACCCACTGATGAGGCAGAAGTAGGTCATCAGCCAGTTGATGAAGCAGAAGTTTGTCATCCACCAGCTGATGAGGCAGAAGTTGGTCATCCACCAGCTGATGAAGCAGGAGATGGTCATCCGCCCACTGATGAGGCAGAAGTTTGTCATCCACCAGCTGATGAAGCAGGAGATGGTCATCCACCCACTGATGAGGCAGAAGTTTGTCATCCACCCACTGATGAGGCAGAAGTTGGTCATCCACCCACTGATGAGGCAGAAGTTGGTCATCCACCCACTGATGAGGCAGAAGTTTGTCATCCACCCACTGATGAGGCAGAAGTTTGTCATCCACCAGCTGATGAGGCAGAAGTTGGTCATCCACCAGTTGATGAGGCAGAAGTTTGTCATCCACCCACTGATGAGGCAGAAGTTGGTCATCCACCCACTGATGAGGCAGAAGTTTGTCATCCACCCACTGATGAGGCAGAAGTTGGTCATCCACCAGCTGATGAGGCAGAAGTTTGTCATCCACCAGCTGATGAGGCAGAAGTTTGTCATCCACCAGCTGATGAGGCAGAAGTTTGTCATCCACCAGCTGATGAGGCAGAAGTTGGTCATCCACCAGCTGATGAGGCAGAAGTTGGTCATCCACCAGCTGATGAGGCAGAAGTTGGTCATCCACCCGCTAGTGAGGCAGAAGTTGGTCATCTGCCAGTTGAGGAAGTGAAAATGGATCAGCCGCCAGCTGATGGGGCAGTAGCTGATCATCCACCAGTTGAGGAAGTGAAAGTGGATCTTCCACCAGTTGATGAGGCAGTTATTGGCCATCCACCAGGTGATGATCAGCTAGTTGAAGATGTAGGTGATCATTTTCCAATTTCTCATCTGCTAGTTGAAAGAGGTATAGTTGATCGCCCAGAGGTTGGTGAAGTTTCAGGTGTTCATTTGCCAGTTGAAGAGGGTGTAGTTAATCATCCATCAGTAGATCATTCACCTGGTGATGAGGCATTAGTTGGTTATCATCCAGTGGATGAAGCTTCAGTCCATCATCCACCAGAAAGCAAATTTGTAGTAGACCCTACAACAATAGATGACAGTAGAATTGATCATCCATCAGAAAAAAATGGTATGATAGAGCCTACACCATTACATGGCAGAATCAGTCAGCCATCAGGTGGAGATACAGTAGATCACTCATCAACTAACAGTGCTCATAGTGATCACCCTCCAACTGATGATAGCCATGTTGGTCATCTGCTTTTGGATCAGCCACAAACTGAGGATAATCAGAATGATTCCCTATACACTGGTGATTCAGTTGTAGATCCTGAAACTGCGAATGTCTTATATCAATCACCCTCTGAATCTGTCTTGGATCATCTTGCAACTAAAGATGCAGTGGTTGATAATCCACTTGCTAAGGTTTATCAAGCACCATCTAACCTGACAGAAAAGGTGTGCCGACTACAGGTAGCAACTTCTGAAGATGTGCACGCCCGTGTATTGGAGGATAAGGAAAATTGTTTAGTATTGGGAGTTAAAGGTAAATCCCAAAGAGCACCTGATATTGAAGATAACTTCTGTACTGTGAAAGGTCTTGATGATTGCAAATCAACATCTGATACTGGAAACAATCAAGTAAGCAGTTTCTCAGCAGCTGAGGGTAATAAAACTGATCATCTGTTGGATAGCACAGTTAATGCTGCAGACATTACAGACAAAACAGACACAGCTGTTCATATTCCAGTTTGTATGAATGAGAATATGGATTCTGCAGACATTCATACAACTGATGAAGTTTCAGAATGTACTTGTAAAGCATCTGAGCTTTCAGCGGGCATTAGTAATACAGCAGAAATTGCAGACAGTATACATACAATGTCTGTGGCTGCAGATGGTAATCAAGCAATAGCTGAGGGCATTTCCCAAAATACAGAGGCTATAGATGAAAGTATTATAACAGCTGATTTTGCAGATAGACATACCAAAGTTGAGGTTACTGAAGACAAACATTCAACACCTGATAGTATGGAATGTGGGCTTTCCAAAGTAGTAGAAGTAGATGCTGCAGTTGAGAGTGATGCGAGTCTCCTTCACGACCACTTAAAAGTAAAGGCTGTTGACCTTGGTTCTGAGGCTGCTGAAAATCCAACAGACAATACTAGCGTTTCTGAATTTTCTAACATTCAAGATGAGTGTATTGTAAATGAACCATCTACACCTGAGTCTGACATTAAGGAAACCATTTCTCCTGCATCCGAGATAGAAATAAGTGAAACTTATCCCAAAGCAAGCACAGGGGAAAGAGAGCCAGACATTTTCCCATGTGAAGTATTGCCACCAAATGAAGACAAAACTGGCAGTGATATTGAGGGTCCCAATGCATTTGAGCACAAATTTAAAGTTGTTAGTGATTTGAAATCATTAACCAGTCCAGTCTCTAATGAAGTGTTGGCTATAGATGGAAATGGTGGTCTTTGTAAAAAGATTGAAAGTTGTACAACAGATTGCAATAAAAGTAGTGAAGTAATACAAATTGGGGTTGAGAGTGTAGTGCAATCTTCATATGGAACTGGAAACCAAGATGTTGGTAACAGCTCTGATTTAGATAGTACTGGAGTCCATCAACCAACTAGTATGTCACAACAACTAGTAGCTAAAATTGGTGAGGACATTAGTTCAGAAGCTGAAGTTTTAGAAGAGAAAAACCCACTGATGAATGATGACCCAGTGGAGGTGGACAGAAAACCAGAACCTGTAACATTGTGTCCCCTTTGCATGAAGACATTTAATCAGCCATTAGATGTACATCTTGCAGAGTTTCACATTTGTAACCACTTCATTCCAGCAAAAAGAACACAAGCTTATAAGTTGCATATGCTTCAAAGAGTTAAAGACTTCTCCCATGTAACAGAGGCGATTGACACTCAGGAATTTGTATATGTTTGTCGTTCTTGCCAGTTTGCAAGTAAGGATATTAATGCAGTCAGATTTCATGTTAACATTCATGAGGATGTTTATCAAGCCATTCCTGGCAAAATTTCTTGTGAGTGTAATCAGAGGAAATATTCTTATCCATTTCATAAATGGAAACACCTACTTCATTGCAGTACTTATGAATGTATGATATGCAATTTCTATTTTGCATGTGAAAAAGGACTGTTGAATCACCTTCATGCTTTGCATTTTAGTGAAGGCACTTGTAACAGTTGTAAAAAGGAAGTAACGCGAGACAGCATGTTAGCACATGCTTGTCTTACCTCATGCAAACATGATTCAGAAACTCTGGATTTGGAACCAGAGGAATCAAATATGAACTTCAGGTTTGGATTGTCATGGAATACTCTTGACAATTATATCAACTATCTAGATGGTAAAGATTTTAGATTAAATACTTCTTCTAAATTGACAGATCCTAATCTTGATAGAAGTTACCTGAAATTTCCAATTAAAAATGTGCTTAGTGAAGCAGTAGTACCTGATGAAGTAAAGTTGGACCCTGGGAAGGATATTGGAAAGTATATGAAGGGAAAGAAAAATATCAAGTTAACCCTCAATGAGGAAAGCTATAGCATTGTGAAGAACTTCCATTTATCAGTGCAGTTTGATCTTGAAAAGAAATTAGGCAGAAAGGGGAGAAGGGGCCAAGGTTTCATTCCAAGAGCCAAGCGTGAGGATGATTTATTTGATGTTTTGGGTTTGGGAACCATTCGATCAAGAGGATCTATAAGACAAGATCTGGGTGAGCCCTCCAATAGTCCCAGAACAAAGAAGGGCAGAAGCAAGGCAAAACAAGAAGCAAATAAGGAGGAAAGTGACTCTCATGGACAGGATTTACCCAATCTAACTCGCACAAGATCAGGAATGCAGCCTATGAGAGAAGGGGATGACAAGATTTATGAAACACCTGGTCCTCTATCTGAGCCAGGGATTGTGATCGATGGAGAGTGGACCAAAAATCATACATACATTTGTTGTTCTTGTGGAGCAGGATACTTGGACCTTGCTGATATGATGGACCACAAGTGGGAGTCCCATCCTTCTGTGTGGTGTGCTCATACCATGATTCAAGGGCAAGGGGATGTCCCAGCAAGCTTCTGCAGACAGTATCAGCCACCTACCACTCAGCCACCCAAACTTCCACTACCTTGCACTACTCCCAAGCAAACCCCCTCTAGTACACCAAGTCGGAGGAATTCAGATGCAAACACCCCTACCCCAGCTGAGAAGCCGCAATATGTCTGCTCGCTTTGTAAGCTTGAGTTTCAAGAAAGAACTCCATTCCATGCACATTTGGTAGAGTGTGGAGGCCTAAATCATGTGGCATCTTCAAAGAAAAAGAATAAGAAAGGTTTCAGGTGAGTTTTTATTTGATGTTTTAAGTTTGAATAGTTTGAATGATATCATTAATTTGCCTCACTTCAGTATGGCTATTTGATAGTGGCCCCTGAATATATTATACAACTGGGGCAGGATGCTCAAAAGTGATATGGTGCTGTATCTCCTTAATCCATTGCATCTGGAAGCTTCACTGCCTTCATATGGCCCAAAATATGGGAATAGGCATATGTGAGTGCACACTGCCAGGTGTGTGTCTTGTAGGCCTGGCGCAGTGAACACTAGTGTGCGGGTAAGACTCCATGTCTCCCTTCTGCAATGTTATGTTCTCTTTTACTACGTAAGCATTTTTAACTCTTGCCATTTCCCAATGTTTATTTGTCATTTCATTTACTTTATCCAGATGGTAATAGACTGTTCCTTGCACAGACTTCATATTTCCTCTCTATATAGTCTATAACTTGGTGCAATAATGATGGCAATAAGTATCATTTTGTTATTTCTGTATTTCTCATATATTTAAATTTTTTATGATATTCAATTTTCTGTAACACAACCTGCTCCGCCTGTCTTGGCAGCCAGGAATAGGATCCTGCACACGGAAACAGTGCCCTCCCTGGAGGCAATGCTCTTCCAGTCATGGCTTGCAATTGTTAATCAATGGAAATAATGTAGAAGCCCCTTTCTGAATGCCAAATAAGTCTAATCAGCTTCCAAGAGGTTTGTTCACATGTGTAAAGTCATTCCTGTCACCCCAGCCTTCAGTCAAAATGTTTACAATGGCAAGTTCTGAGGCACCCTGGTACCCCAGACCGCAGCCAAAATTTCCCATGATGGCATAGTCATTTTCATGCCTTCCTAATTTTATATCATACTTTAAATGGGCAACCAAAATGAAATGTAAAATCTATTCTAATATGTAAAATCAGTCATCCTTTTTTGGAGACTGCTCTCTTGAAATTCAATATTAAGAGCACTTTTTTATATGAAGATTTTTTTTTTCTTGAAGATATTAGTTAAAAAGTCTTTTTGTGATTGGTTGGACACATTATTATTTTTTTTTTTTTTCCACTCTAAATTTAACCCCAATGATATGGGTGACATGACCTTGCTGTCATGGGAAATCTAGGTCAAAGGCCAGGTGACATGAACATGTTGTCATGGGACAAAATGGTCGCAGGCTGCATGATGCAAACTTGCTGTCATGAGGATGACAGAAAGGACTCGCCAGGAGTGCATAAACCTCTTGGAGTGTGATAAGACTCATTTGGCATTTGGAAGGGGTTTTTGCATTATTACCATTGACAAACGAGTGTAGAATATAATGTGTGAAAGCTGTGACTGGAACAGTGCCGGCCCCAGGGAGGATGTTATTTCCATATACAAAATTGTATTCCTGGTCCTGTGACTGATGGCAGAGGTTGTATTATGGAAAATTGGAAATAACAAAAAAATAAAATATGACAATCACATTTATATTTAACCCATCAGCGACTGGTAAAAATTTTGTCAGGTTTACGTATGCACTGGCTTGTTGGCGCGCACCAGCAGTTTCCCCTGTTTGCTCCCGGCTCGATCGGTAGTTTGCGAGCAACATATAGCACCTAAAAGCTTTTATTTTGCTAAAATTTAGAAAAATATTAAAATTTTGAAAGTTTACCTTCACTTTAGGTGCCATTGCCTAAAATCTTTACCATATAAGTGAAGCCGCTATTACTGGAGAAAAACAACCTCTGTCCGACGAACTAGTAGCGCGGGAATGTGCATGGCATGATGCCCCCGGCGTTTGGTCCACAACAGCCATGGCATGTACGTACGTGACACCCGGCGCCAATGGGTTAAAGTTATTTACTACACAGAAAGATGATATGGAGTATATGAAAAGAAAATTATATATTACCATCTGGATAAAACAAATCAAATATCAAATATGGACTTTGGAAAATGGCAAAAAAAAAAAAAAAATTATGCAGAATAACTTTGCAAAGGGTAGGCACACAGCCTTGTCATCGCTCACAAGTTTTTGCATGCTTGGTCTATGTTTCCGACACCCAGGATAGCAGCTACTTACGTACCCCACTGCTCATGTTTTTGGCCATGTGATTGCCATGATGCAATTGGATCCAACGGGATAACCCACCCGCGCCGGAGCAGCATCCCGGCACCGCGTGTTAGACCTAGGCTGATATGCCCGGTCAGGCCGGTCCCGCGGTAGATGCGGGACCCGCCGCATTTGGGTTAAGGAAAAGGGAAATCAGGTGACATCATAAAGTATACCTATTGACTCCTTTGTGGCTGAGTGTTTGTGGAGTCATGTGTAAAGTCATTTCAGAAGACAAATTTTTAGTGAACATTACTTTTTCCTGGCAGTTTTGAGTATCCGACCCCTAGCCATGAATGTTCAAAAGCTAAACTCGTAGCCACTGGGAACATGTTATATTGTTTTGTTTTGTGAATTGTCTTTATGTATAGATGGCTCCATAAGTACTACCAAGAAGTCAATTAGCAATTACCTGATTTCCCCTTTCCTTGAGTTTTCAGGATTTTTTTTTTTTTTTTTTTTCTACTAACGTCAATGCTGATGCAATTTCTATAATAGATGTTATAATTATCATAATATGAAGAATGTGTTTATAGCAATACAAAATAAAAAGAATATTTCAAAATAGAAAGGAAAAGGGTAAACAGGTTAGATGTAGGACTGCAGTCTGACCAATTTTAGGAAAGGAATAACTGGCAACTCACCCAGACTCTGAAGTTCTCCCATTTGCCAATTTGCCTTTTTGAAAAAATAAGAACATGTTGAGGTCAGCACATTTATATAAGATGTGATAAAAATATTAAATAGAAGTTTTCAAAATTCAAAACTGTAATTATAATCAACTTGGCAAATTAGGGCACACAAGGATTTAGGATGAGTTGCTACTTTTTCTTTTCTTGAGATTGGATGTACTTTAGTAATGACACCTTGGCAACTAAACACTTGGCTGATGGAGCCATCTATTTGTAAACATCACTAATAAACTAAACTCACTTTGATCATAACATCTACACACATACCACCCAGGCAGCAATATGTAATGACAGCAGTTAAACCATGTGCTAGGCCAGGTTATATATTGAAATGTATTCATGAATTAAAAGATACTGTTGCAAGATATTAGATATATTTTCAGAATTGAGGTACTACAATAAGTAATCAAACTGAAGATTGGGTTTTAAGCAGGAGATGGCTAGTTACACAAATCCTCATACTTTTTAAAGATACTAAAGTATCATTAAATCCTAAAGGATGGAATAGGACTTATTTTGACTCTCAGGAACATGTGCACACTGACTAAAACTGCAAAAGTCTCCCCCCCCCCTTTCTCCGGAAAGTTCAGATTATCTTTATAAGAATTATCCCGATTAAGGTATTTTGATCTGAAATTATGAAGTTAAAGTAAGCAAAACAGTTCATGGTTAAGGTAATCTTTTCCTTTTTTATTAATTTTTTCAGTCTTTGGAGAGTAGTTTTTATCATTCATGCTTTTATAACTGGAGAAAATATAGATTTTTAGGAGAATAATCAAGTGATTTTTTGTGTGAAAAGGAGGAAATCATCCTTAATTCAGATAAAAAGGAAATATATATTTGCAGGTTTAAGCGTCGCAAGGGTCAGGGTGTACCAAGCAACCGTTATGGCAACAGTTCCCAGCCCGGCACTCCACTCAAGGCTAAGCCGGGTGATAGTATGTATTTGTAATATGGTTGTAGTGTATAGCTGTTGAAGAGTATTTGTTTATTTGTTTACTTTTTAATTTTATTGTTATTATTATTATAATTATTTTATGTGGGCATGTGTGTGCATCTGTGTGTGAGAGTGTGAGTGTGAGAGAGTGTGAGTGTGAGAGAGTGTGAGTGTGAGAGAGTGTGAGTGTGAGAGAGTGTGAGTGTGAGAGAGTGTGAGAGTGAGTGTGTGAGTGTGTGAGTGTGAGAGTGTGTGAGTGTGTGAGTGTGAGAGTGTGAGAGTGTGAGATGTGTATGTGTATATGTGTGTGTGTGTGTGTGTGTGTGTGTGTGTGTGTGTGTGTGTGTGTGTGTGTGTGTGTGTGTGTGTGTGTGTGTGTTTGAGAGAGTGGTGAGTGTGTCTGTGTGTGTGCGTGTGTGGGTGTGGGTGGGTTGGTGTCTTGGTAGATAACAAATCATGGTATGATTAGTATACAAGATAAATGCGTATGATATGAGTAGTAGATTAATTGGAAATATAGTTAATTGCAGCTTTCCTGGCTTGACCCCTTTGGTTTTTGCTTGTATTGTGTGGGATACTTAGAAAAGCAATTTGGAATTCCAGTTTTCATGTTGGGTTTACTCAATTTTGGGCTTTTCACTTATATGTTATGACTTGTATATTTACATAAATAAGGTAATAAAAGGTATGAATTCATTTGTTTGCTAATGGCTGCCGCATTGTTCACAGGGTCATCAGGGCTCAACACCCCACAGTTGGACAGGACTTCACAGGGGGCTTTCCAATCATCAGGTGTCAAACGTCGCCTAGAACTGGCTGTAGGCTCTATAGATAATGCCGAGCTGAAGAATCGTCTGAAGGCCATCATCACCGGGTCAAAGAAAGCTTCAGGGAATGTGGCTGGTATGTCCAGCCGCCGAACTATCAGAATGAAATTGCGTAAGAAGGCACTGGAGACTAAGAGACTCAGGAAGACAAGGCACAGTGACCGTGTTAAGGAGAATGTCTCAAAGCAACAGGAGAAGGGGAAGGAAGAGGGAGGCAAAGAGGAGAAAAAGGGCAAGGATGAAGGTGTGAAGACCCAAGTTAAAAAAAGCAAAGATGAAACTGCTAGAGAAGAAGAGAAAGAGGAGGAGAATCCTGCTAAAAGCAAAAAAGTGAAGACAAAGAACCTAGAGGGAAGTGGAGAAAGTTCCATCAAAGACAAGGAAAAGAAGGACAAAGTTGCTGGTGGGAAAGGCTTGAAAGATGATAATGGTGACAGTGAGAATGACAATGCAAAGAAAATAACAAGAAGAAGAGGAAGTGCAGAGCAGTCAAAGCAGAGTAAAAAAGCCAGAAGTGGTGGTGACAAAGTGGGGATAAACCAAAAGGTCGTAAAGAAAAAACAGGCTAAGGGAGAGATTAGTGAATCAGTGGCCAACATCAAAGAGCTTAATACAAAGTCTACCTCAGAAATTGTTGATGTTTCTAATAATCCAAAAGTGACTAAGAAGAAGACCAAGCATAAAGATGTAAATAAAGATGTTTTACTTGATGAGAAAAGATTACAAGCCTTGAAGAAGGTGAATGGCATAGTAGGTCTTTCTGATAAGGAACTGCAACCTGTATGTAAGATCAAGGATTTGAAAAGCAAAACAAAGGTCCCAGGGAGCAAAGTTGGGAGGAAACCCCTAAACCAAAACCCAGGCGGCCAAGTGATACCCGAGGTAAATTCCCAGAAAAAGATCAGTGATAAAAAGGAGCAGACTTCCAAGAAAAATATTGAAAACATACGCAAGTCAGGAATTGGTAAAGTAACAATGTTAACAGGCAAAAAAATCAAAGGCAGTAGAGCTCTTTTGGACACAACCATTGTCAAGGTTGCAAAAAAAATTAGCAAAAAGAAGCAAGAAGGTATGGAAATAGGTGTCCCAATGGAAAAGGAAATAGTAGTGCCACTTTCTGTGCTTGCCGAAGAAAAAGGTGTTGTGGTGCAAAAGAAGGGTGTCAAAGCTAAGAAGTATTTGACTGGGAAGAAAATTGCCATATCCAAGAAAAGATCAGCAGTTCCTGGGAAATTTAACACTGATGAAGAATCAGGGGAAAGCCAGGAACAGAATCTAAAATACAACCCAGTAAAAGCACCAGAAGCAAGTGCGTTATTTGACACAAAGCTGAACAAGGATCCTGTAAAGAAAAGTGTGTACGTAATCTCATCGAGTGAAGAAACAGAGGATGAATCTGATGATTCTGAGCCTGAAGTGAGTCGCAACTTCCGCACTGGTAGGCGCTGTGGTGGCAGAATGGGACTCAGGAACAAAAGAAAGCCGCAGAACCAACGCTATTCTTTTAGGTCTTGTCTGGACCCAGAAGAAACTGAGAATGACAAGGATGAAAGAGAAATAGTGAAGGACAGCACTGTACTAAAACCAAAAATTGAAGAAACAAAAGAGGAATTGCCATTAACTCCCAAGAGAAAGCGCAAAATTGCAAACTATGAAGATGATGATGATTTCACATACATGCCCTCAGGAAATTCTACAGACTTTGAAGAGGAATCTTCTGATGGCTTAGAGGAATCAGAGAGAGATATTTCTACCAGCCTACGAAAGAGAAGGAAGACCACTGTGCTGAGTTCTGACAGTGAGGGCCGCAAGCCTGCCAGAAGAGCATCATTGCAGAGAAGAGGTAGCACACTCACCAGTGAAGGGGAGACCTTTGATGATTCCTATGATGAGAATACGACTAAACCTGTAAATGCATCACTTTATTTAGATATTTGCAAGAATTCTAAGGTACTAATTGAAAGAAAGATGCCAAAGAAAAAGAACATGAGATTACAATGTCTGGTTTCTGAGGCTATGAAGAGTGAGGAGAAGCTAGAGAGACTTGGGCAGAAAGCCTCGAAAAAGAAACGGGAAAGCAAACAATCTGTCATCGGTAGTAGTGAAGATGAGAGAAAGACTTCAGGGAAACTGAGAGTCAGAAAATTGCCTAACACAACGGATGAGTCGCAGGAAAGTGAAAGCACAGTAGATGATGATTGTGTAGGGAAGGCAACATTGGCTCATGTTCCTACCAAGAGAAAAAAGACAACTAAGAAACCTGTCCCAGCATTGACTCCTCATGTTGAAACCAGTATGGCCAATAACATTCGTAAATATGATGATGATGATGATGATGATGAAGATAACTTACCTCTTGCTACTATTGCTCAACTAAAAGGTCGTAGTTTACCTAGAAGAATAGCTATGTCGAATATAATCAAGGAAAAGGTGAAAGGTGTTGCTGTCAAGAGCAGAAAGTTAACTGGTGGTGTTCAGAAGCATTTGCCTAGACAAGTCATGGATACAGGCACAGCTGATTCTGAATCCTCAGGCTTTGAAGGTTTTGTTCCTGTATCTATCAAGAAAAATAAGAGAAGAATAGGCTTGAAACACAAATCCAAAATCACAGTCCCCAAGGCAGCTTCAGAAAATGAGATTGATACAAGTAGCAATACAGAATTATCTTCTTCCCCAAAACCAAAAAGAAAATGCACTGTATCAAAGAAAATTGAAAATAATTCTACAGAAATCCTGGTGTCCAAAAGTACAAAGGACAAAAGCAAAATATTTTATACTAAAGCAAATAATGAAGAAAAACCAAATGCCTTTAACATGCAGTCTTCAAAAGCAATTCAGAGCACCACAAATCTGGAAGCAGAAGTACAGCAAAGCAGCACAAATCTAAAGACAGATACACAGAAGACTAGGAAATATATCAGAAAGTCAACAGAAAATGTCCCAGTAATGCCTGTTCTGGAACCTCTTAGTTGGCTAGAAGCAGGTTCTGAGACACCATCAACAGATACTGGTGACATTTTGAGCAGTAGTGAAGGTGATATCTCTCAGAAACAGCCAGCCAAGGTGAGGAGGAGGAGATCATCAGTTGAAAAAATAAAAGACATTCCAACTAGATCATCCGCCATACTATTACAAGAGACTCCAGCTTCTCTAGATCTAAAAGCTGTTGGCACAAGTGGTAACCTTAATGAACCTACAATAGTGGAGAACATTCAACCTGTGTGGAAAAACAAGGTGCCAGTTCCACCAAAACCAAGAAAAAGAAGAACCAAGTCTTCTCATGAATTGTTGCCACAAAGTGAATCGGCTGTGAGTGTTCCTCAAGAAAATGAAGTGGGTAATAAAACAGATGTTGGAAAAGTCAAAAAGGCAAAACGAAAAAGAGCTTCTTCCATGTCTAACATGCCTGGTGTGGAAGCTGAGAATGTAGGTAGCTTGAAAAGTCCTCTGAGAGTTAACACAGGAGGAGCCTCTAAAAATGTCAGTGCCAAATCACCAAAGAAGAATTCTGAAGGTCAGAAAAGAAAGAAGAATGCCCACAAGGATGACATGAATGATCTGAAATGTGTTGATTGTGGCTTACGATTTGGATCTGTTGCATCTCTCGAGGATCATCAACAGGATTGCGTAACAATAGCCTTTGAAATGAGTTTGATGGAGGCAGAGGACCACCTTTTCGAGTGCCCACATTGCCATTTAACCTTTGCACTAAAAGGCACTCAAAGAAAACACACCACCTCTTGCCGCCTTGCTAAATCCAAGAAAACACCACATCGGAATGATGTAAAGGCCATGAAACGAATGAATAGAACAGCAGCTGCTCCTCAAGACCCTCTGCTTCCTGATGCAGCAGATTCAAGCTTAGTGGCCAATCCATGCCAGGGGTCACCAATCAAGTCCAGGAGACGAAGCAAAGAAAATGTTGCGAGTGATGAGGGAGTGAATGCAGCATCCCCACTGAAGGACAGCTTTAAACAGAACTTTGTCAACATTTCTGAGGTAGCAGACAAAAGTGATAGTGAGAAACAACTGGAAAAAAGTAAAAGATTGACTCCTGTTCCATACAGTAAGAGTAACTCTAAAGTGAGAAAAGAATTGCAAACAAATGGACAACTAGAAAACTTTGAAGGTGTAGATCTGTTTTGTTTAACGAAAATTGACGGTGTTCAGAAATGTTTAGTGTGTGGATATGAAGTTTCAGATAAAGAATCAGTTGAGAAACACCGATTATTACAACAGTTTACCCATCACTGTCAACAGAAGACTGTTGTTGAAGTGTGTGCATTATTAACTAATTACAATCTTAGCATTGACACTGTGCGAACGTTGATAACCTCTGCCAGCATTCTCCATGGCTCTACAGTTCTAAGTCTTGATGCCAAGCAACAGTCATATGCTGAAAGTAACTCTGTTACTACTGTTTCAGCAAATAGTTGTGTTTTGCAATTGAAAGAACTGCTAACCTCCCCACACTGCACTCGGATTCTCTCAGTACTTGACACCATAGCCAGTCACCACCGAACTAGCAGGACAGTGAGTATTAGTGGGACCAGACAAGAGGCACTAAAAGCTGTTACAGCCCTTGAAGAATTGTTGAAAGAAATGTCTGAAATTGATAATTCTATTAAAAAGAACCGTATGTTAAAGTCTATGAGAGAAACTTTTGAAGCAGGGACAATAAACTGAGTATTGGCAAAAAATAAAATTTTCAAGGTTGTGAAACAAATCTTATATATTCGTTAAATTGCATGCAATAATGATTTGTTAAATTTATAGTATGCTGAATATTATATGTATTAACAAGGGCATTTTATATAAGCAGCATAAGTATTTGTAAAAAAAAAGGAACATAATCAAATAATTGATCATACCTGTATATCACAAATAAAATGTTTACATGCCAGAACTACCTGTATGCTAGGACCTCCTTCCCCTCACAAAATATTGTGTTTTAAGATGTTGGATATGAAAATAAATTAGGAATCAAAGTATTTATTGTAGACTAACAATTTGTATGAGAAAATGGTATGTATTTATGTTATGTTAGTCTAGAATAAATTATTAAGGAGATTTGATTCTTTGAGTGAGAGAACATGCCACGCACATTGCACCATGTGTATAGGATAGAGAATATTGGTAGTTTAAAGGCTATTTCCTTTTTCCTACGGCAGTGTGAATGTAGCCTCCGAGACCTACTCATGGAAATTACTTCTATGCTTTTATATAAACACTTTATGGAATGTATGTCAGCCGGGAAATGGATGGTTGAAAAGACTCGGCATTACTCGTCAAAATTTGATACGCAAAGATTATGCAGTTTTCTGTATGCCCCTAGGAATTCTCGACAGTACATAATTTTTTTTTCTTACTTTTACTTTACTGGTGGTTTCTCAAAACCAGGAGGTGATGTGTCCTGTTAGCAGTATTGCATTAGACATCTCTAGTGAATGGTGGCATCCTGACGATGCACATATCGAAAAAAGGTGTGCACACTTGGTGTCGTTTTGGATCCAGTAATATATATATATAATATATTTCTATCGAAACTTGCTTAGACATAGACATTTGTAGGGATATGAATTTTAGATATTGTATCTAAATGTCTCTTGATCTCAGAATAAGTCAGATTTAACATGTACAGTTTCAGTGAGGAGATTATCTATGAACTAATGTTTTAGCCTTGCTAAAACCAGTGTGCTCCAATGAGGTTCTTATATTTTCTTGCATGGATGCTGCTGTACAGAGGCACACCTCAATTATTTTTCTGCTTCTCGTGAATGAAGAGCAGCACATGCTTACAGATATTTATATATATTTTTTGTTTTGTTTTGTTTCTTCGAACTTCCTGTATTTAGGAGTAAATACCTGACAGTAGTTGATTACTCTCTTCTGTCACTTATAAAACTTGTGCTGTGTTGTGTGTAAGTTTGTCTTTTCATATTATTTATAAAATGCATTTTTGTACTAAACTGTAATATAAAATAAATGGAGGTGCATGACTTTCATAATTGTTTGTTTTTTGACATAGAAATAATATATATTTTATTTTTATAAGAAAATAGGCAAAATGAATAATGAAATTAAGTTTGGTAAAATATGAATCGTCAACAGTAATAACTGATTGCACTTGTAATGATTTTTATAATATTTAATCCAATCATGACAGAATTATGAAGCTAAAAAAGCTTTATACCTGCTTTTTAGAGGCTATTTCTTCACAACAAATGCAGCCAGTGCCAAAAAACTGCACACCTTATAGGAGACTTGATCGCGCATGTTGTGAAGTTTTCATCCTGGTGTTGGGGGTACGATGCGATAGAACTACTTTGTGTCTCAATCTAGTTTTTCATGAAATAGGTCATGACCATTCAAATTGCCCTGCTCAGTCACGTACATGTACCAGTTGTACAGACTCCCATTATGTGTTTTATAGGAGCTCCCCTGCCAATAACTTTGAATGTGCGGTAGCAGTCCTCAGATTTAAAATAGGCCTCACTCTACATGAGGCCAGGCAGGAAGCACGACGACGAGGTTTTTCTCTCTCAACTTGTTCCAAGACAGTCCTATGCTCTGCTACCCCACCATCTACACAAGATGTTTCTGCATCGCCCCAGGTATCTCTCCCCTAAACCCTAAACCTATGTCCTGTGTCTACTCGCCCTATCCACCAGTCAAATCGGTTTTCCATTCTAAATCCAGATACTCCAATCTCTACCACTTCCCCAATACCTACCCCTCCTCCTCACTTCAGTCTCCTCCTCATAAGAGAACCTTTGTTTCTCCAGAAACCCTTGAAGATATCCAAAACTTCTTAAAGATGACCCAAGGGAAAACACTGCTCCCTCATCAACCCCCCAATCCCTCTGTTCCTACTCCTGCTACATTTAAAGTATTTGCAGATATCCATCCTCCTCCTCCCCAAGTTCCCTCTACCCCTCTTCCACCTACACCCTTCCAACATACCTCACCCTCTCTACTGCTTCCACTTAAATACTCACACGAATCCCCTCTATCACAACAGTATTGTTCTCCAGCCCTCTACTTTCCAGACATTCTTCCTGATACTTCACCATCTTTCCCAGTCTCCCTTTCTCAGCCCCTGGATTCTTCTACTTCTCCAACAGCCACATCTGTTTTCCTTGATCAATGTCCCTACTCCTTCCTCAGTCACAGATACACTGCAAATCACTCAGTTTCTCTACCCCCTTATATTCCCCCAACCCCTTCCCCAAACTCCTCATCCTCCAAACCACCCAAACCAAAACCCCCTCCTAACCCGATTCTTTTCCACATACCTCATCTTCTCACCCCCTCCCCCCTCCCTCCTTCCCTACTATCCCTTCCACTCCCTCCTGGATACACAGGTGAATCCTTTATCACAATAGCCTTCCCCAGACCCCACCATCCCTATCGAAACCCCAGACACTACTACTTCAGTTATTCTTGATCCTTTATCTCCACCCTCGGATACCTAATCCCTTACTATAAGACAACCATATCTACTGCTATCACCTATTATCTCTCTTCCTTCCCCAGTCACAGATTCACTTAATCCTATACCTTCCCCAGTGACACTAAAATTCCCTCAATTGCCCTACCTCCTTAACCCTCCCCTTTCTACTAATTTCTGCTCTAGTTCACTTGCTCCCCCGTTTTCCCTTTTCACTACCATAATGCCCTATAATGCTCTCAAACCTTTGACATCTAACACACCATTGTTATCTTTAACTCTCCCTTTCTGATGCAATATTTTACCATAGTGCTATATGACGATCTCTAGCACATTTCTTTTCAAACATTAAACATTCATGAAATGGGTGCTCACACAAGGTTTCATAGTAATAGACAGTAATGACTTCTAATGAAATATAGAGTATACATCTTTGTTTTTAAATATTTATGATTATTGATATCAGTGCGAGAGTAGTTTTTAAGACTTAAAAGGAAAACACTAAATGCTGTAGTCTTAAGACCTATCCAGATCAGCAGGCATCCCACTAATGAACACATATGACAGGTAAGCTGTCAAATTGTCCTTGCACCAAATGGTGATTTGAGCTTTGACCCTGCCAGACGCAAGTTAATAGTGTGCATCCATAGCAGGGTTTTTCCCACTTCCTTAGGTATTGTAACCTTGTTCACATCAGTAACTTGTGATGGCCACATACTACCTACTGGTCAAAATGTACTACATTTAGCACTTCAGCTTTACATGATATAGTGCATGTCCCTTATTATTAATGTAGATATGATGAATTGATTTGTTGAAAAATTCTGCTTCATCAACATCCAAGGTCATTAGGTCAAAATATAGAGATACAGTGAGGCTTGGAGGAAAAAACCTGGGTAAAGAAAGGTCATACAACACTTAAAATATTGTGGCAAAACAGGTTAAAACGAGTTAGCAATTAGGACAACACATGTAAAATGTAAGAGCTTGTAGAACACTTCAGGCAGGTATGGTAGTGAAAAGTAAAGAGAGAAGAGCAAACAGTATGAAGGCTGTTCAGGACTAACACAAAGCCAGCCTTTCATCCATTCAGCACAGCTCTCACACTTTAGGATTTGGAAAGCAGAGGATGAAGAGAAGGAAAAAGGAAAGGGAGAGTAGAAAAGATCCTGCAAAATTAGTTGGGGTGAGGGCTGAGGTCCAAGGCAGGAGATCTGTCTCTATCTCCTAAGCCCCCCCTTGACAACGAGCAAGGGATTTGGGGGGAAATATAAAGAAACTTGAATGAAAACTATCTTTGCACAGGGACCAAAATAGGTAATGTATCCTGCATCACATGCACAAAAGGATGGAGTTTGAATAATGTCTAGTTCAACTTGTATATCAGATTACCTTGATTTTTGTTCCTGAGAAAAAAAAAAGCTTTATCAACAGGTCATTACTGTGATTTTTTTTTCCCTATTTGCCTTTGTTCTCTAACAGTTAAGTAATATCTTCCTGTGGTAAAAGGATATCACGTGTAGATACATGTATACAGCTGAGTCTTCTTGATTTGTTTGTTTGGAGTTCCTGCTGAATTGTCTTCAATTATATACAAGGGAAAAAAATCATGCTTTTACATTTCAAGGTACAACTTTTAATTTTAAGTAACAACTAAAGCCCATCCACATGATTGAATATTGCCTGATGGGCACACCATGGCTAAGGAAAATGAGGCAGTTTGACCATTTGCTGCATGGTATGTCTGGCCGTGCCAGACAACAGCACCCCTGTATGACACCACAGGGTTTACTTGATAAATGGCATACACAAAGTATGGTCATACTTTAGATCAAACAACCCGTGCAAAGATAAGAAAACCATTTTCATTTAGGCCTTTGGATTTTGTTAAGCAAAGTCTCTTGTTCTTGGTATTGTTTATTCATGAAATTTGTTTAGTCATTGTTTACATTCTTCTGGATACTTTTTCCAGTGTTAGAAGTACAATGAAATTTCAAAATCTCTTTATTCTGTGAAACTGTAAGGATTAAATCTACAAAGAAAATAACTCAAATTGTCTACTTTCTCTCAGTTTATTTACTTTGTAAACTGAAATAGCAAATACCTCCAATATTTGCTGTGAAAACTACATTGTTAACTACTGGGTATTACTCATTATATATAAATACCTATCAGATAGTAGAAAAAGCTCTCAAAGCACAGAGTCAGTATATCTGCCAGTTATCTTTTTTTCTTCTTTAATTAACAACAGCATTGGTTAATTTAGTAGAGTTTATCATATAACCTCTACTAATGCAAAACAGCACAGCATTTCAACATCTACAAGAGCACAAAGGCACAGAACATTATCACGTCACAAGATGTTATATCATTGTCTATGGCACATGTTATCACACAATGGAATATCCATCTTAGTATCAGCACAGTCATCAAGTAAATATATACATAATGGAATGTATCAACACAACACATATTTTGCCTAAGAGACTAGTATAGAATTGCTCAACAATCTTTTAAAAGGGTAATTGGAGATAATTTAACAAGGCAAGTTAGCATAGGACTTGGAAAAGTGGATGGGGGGAGGGGGTTTAACTTACAATTTATTTTATTGAAAGACTGAAAAGAATATTTATTCTATTTTGAGATCCTAGCTCCAAAACTGTCCAAAGTGTACATAATTATTGGTTTACTTATATTATATGATACCTTTTGCTAGTATTCCCTTGATTTTTACTCTTAAGCATAGGAAACCTCTACTTTGGGTATGGCAGTCTGGTTACATAACATTACCTGGTTGCATACTGATTCTCTACATTACTCTAATTTCGTAAGGAACCTGACTAATGCTTAGCAAAATAAGAATTTTTTAGTAGAAATTTTCAACATCAATACCACTAAAAATTACTTGTAGATCATTTGGAAATTGCAGGGTATATGGAAACAGTGAAAGTAAACACCCAAAGACAAAAAAATATATATATATATAAAAAAGCACTTAACTAGCTGTGGGAAATAGTGAAATTCCTAAATTATTAATTACTCACATTTCAAAAAACATAAATGGTGACTGTAATGTTCCATCATTTTATATATAGTAAGTACGAGAAGAAATCTTTGAAGGAGTCCAAAGAATCCAACGATTGAGGAACAAGAGTATTAAAATCCTGGGAACTTTAAGCACAGGAATACTTGACTCATTCTTAATGAAATACCATTTCATGGTTATGAATTACTCATACTTTTGTAGCATTAGTTTAAACTAGTTTTCTTAAACTACATACATGACATGAATTAATTCAGCTCCAATGAAAATGTACTATACCTGTAACATTCCAATCCAGAGGAAAAAATTTCACTAATAAATACTAACACGAACCCTTTGAAAACACGGTGGTTAATTTCTCTTCAATTCACTTAACACAATTTATCTTGGGTTTTGACACTCATACCAGTTAACAGAGCTAAGATGCAATTAAACACACATTAAAGGAATGAAGATTTTAAACAAGTATGTCATGTTTATAGAATTGCTTGAAACACCTAGCTACACTTAACCACAAGGAGGAATGATAACATTACTTCTACTAATTATTACAATAGTATGTGCTCAAATGGAAATGAGCAAAAGCATGTAGTCTTCACAGAAAGTCAACCAATTTCACAAATAATTAGCCAGTCTTGTCTTTTTTGTCCTTGATTATAAAATTAGAATAACCACTTATTACATGTTTCTAAAAATTACAGTTTAAATAAGCTTGAATTAAATGTGGTAGTCTCAACTGCAAGTGATTAATGAAACCTGTCAGCACCAATTCCATATTAATAAAAACAAAAAACACTTGAGATGGTAATGCAAAGACTTAACAGACTGTCTTAAATGAATGGAAATATGAATAATACAAGAACCTCAATTTCTTGAAAGACTAAAATATTCACACAGGACTACTGTAAGCCTGTTTAAGAAGAAAATTTAAAGCACACCAAAATAAAAATTCCTAATTGGCCATTAGCCATTATTCTATTCACCATCTATGCTTACCTGCAATATATTAGAGTGTTTGATTAAAAAAACTAATTACTTCTCTTTTTGATTATGTTTTTACTTCTAGGATTAATGGCTATAGTAACTTTCCTTATACTCTGGCAACTGATGTGCCTGTTTCAACTCACAGTGAACTCAAAAAATATTTGTTCTGTGAACTTGGAAACACATGCAAAGTTGAATTCCTCTTAGTATTGTAACACCAAAAGTGTTTCTTTTCAATATACATGCATGTTTCACATTAAATGGAATGTCTTTTCTTAGTTGACTCTCTGCTTCAGACTTCAGTAAACATACATAACACATTCAATTCGAACATTTTTTCTAAAGCATCCAACAGGATATAACATTTGGATTATTTTAACAATAATTGACAATGAAAAGTCTTCTCATTTTCATCAGCAAACATCTTTCTGGGTCATTGAATTTAATGAGCTTAATGAGCACTGAATGACCATATTGCACTATACAAAACATTCACGAAACCAAATGAACATAAAAAAGAAACGATGAATGTTAACATAAAAAAATATCCATATGCAAAACATGCAATGGTATTATGAGAATGTCATAGAAAAAATGTGGCCCTGCATGGCATAGCACTGAATACCTTGTGACCTTTGAGCAATGGCCGCATTACCCTCAGAGACTGATAATAACAGACCTTATATGCGACTTGTTAGTGTTCCCAGATTCTTTCCTGGAAAAATCAATAGTCACATTTATTTCTCCATGCTGATAAACAAGTTGAATAACCTGCTTGTGCCTTCTGGTAGCATTTCAGAGACAAAAAAAGGTATCTGAAAACAAAATTTCCTTCTTTTCTCTTATGAAAAAGACTACGAATGCTATTGGCACAATGAAAGCCAACCAAGCACCACAGATGATAAATATCTTTCTTTTTTTTTGTCACTGGATTTACCATCTTTGGAACACTTAAATCAAACCAAAATTGCTTCATGAGAATGTTAAAGAGAATGAGAAAGCAAGAAGGGAAGAAAGGGAGAGGAGAGAACATAAAAAGGGAGTGAAGAGAGAAAAAAAATGAGAACAGAAGAGAGGAGTGACACTCAGTATAGAGGTAAGCCAGAGTGAGTTTGCTTTGACATCAATTTGCTGTACCTGTCAAAATCACAATTTGAATGCTGTACTTAGCTTAATATCTTTTCACAGTGTCTGCATCCAAAGCCTTTTCATTACAGCAGCAAAATGAAAATTATTCACTCCAGAGAATAATGAAAATTGTACTTCAGTTCTCCCACTGTGAACTTTTAAAGAGGAAAAAATGAGAAAGGGAAAAAAGAAATGGAAAAACTTTTATGCTACAAGCACACTAATTGCCTTATGCTTACTAATCAATGTTTTATTTGTCTTCTCATTTGATTAGTTGTTAGCTTGTATAAAACCTTTAAACTAATAAACTGTATCACTGACATTGTATGTCTTAAAAGGCCCCTGACTAATAACCATGGTCTTTTTTCCTTCTTTTTTCTTTGTTTGAAAGACTTTTTGAAATCATGAGAGCTCATGGAGGTTCTACAAATTATGTTTGCTAATGTTTAATTCTAAGCACAGACCAAGAGGGGGGGATATCATAACAACAATAACATGTACAAGAATTTTTTCTTGTGCCTTGCTGGTTGAAGAGGCCAATGATTTTTCTGCTTAATTTTTCTTCACAGGTCTTCCTTCTTATATGCAATGCAACCTCTCAGCTTCCTTTGCACCTGATATATTCTTTATGAAAGGTAGTCTTGCACTTTATTACTGACTTGGAAGAGCATTGGCTGGGAACATCTTCATTCCGATGAAATCTTTCAAAACCTGTAACATGTCAAAGTCAAGATAAATTAATAACTTTTTCTTTATTTTGAATTTGAAATGCATAACAATCTGTGTGCAAATTATACTTATATTTTCCTATGTGAATTCGTAAAAGGCTTAACTACTTCAACACATTTCCTTTTTGTGTTGTGACATAGAAACACTACAGTGAAAAGTGTATTCAGCTACTAATGCAAAATTAAAGCAAAAATAACTGCCTAAAATTATCATTTTTTAAATATAACTATAAATACAAATATGATGTATCTGCCAGAACTCCTATGGAAATTCGCACAGGCAAACTAACTACTCTTTTCCTCTTCTGATCACATTTTAAAATATTTTAATCAGTTATACCATAGAAAAACAGCTATAAAAATTGATGTTTTTCATCTATATTTACTTAGCATTGTGAGACATGAAACAAAATATAATAATCATAAAATGTAGCCTTGAATCAATTAGAATGGAAGCACAAAATCTTCATTTTTCCAAGTAGCACTTGTCTTTAGTTAGTAATATCAGTAATACAAGAAAAGTATTTCTGAACTTGTATTTGAGGATCCTAAATAAATTTTCTTTCACGTTTGTTATATCTATTATCAACAGAGAAGCCATAAAAATTCTTTCTCACATCTAAAAATATCTTGAGGATTCTATTTTCATAGTTTTAAAGGGACTCCACTTAAAATTCTTTATTTGCCTTTAAAATTTTTACATTTCCATCATTCTTCTCTCACCAATGCCCTTCTCCCGGAAAAGGAAAACTTACCTCCATAAGATTGTCTTGACTAGGCTTTGGCACGGAAAATGTGAATCCCTCCTTACGTAGCTTTGAACCATCGAGGTGCAGGTGGTTAGGATGAACTGAGTTCTGGTCAATGTAAGGGGTGAGGGGAGTGTTGTCTAAACCACCAGCTGAACAAATGGCAGCCCACGGAACCAGGTGCTTCTCATTTATTTCACTGACAAGCCCTACTGCATCTGTCTGGATTGGAAAGAAGGAAGTTTGGAATTTCGGCCAGTGCAGATTTTTAAAAAATCTGTATCTTCTTGAATAAAACCTCTAAAAAATATTTTTCTACCTTCTTGCTATCTAGACAATGGATAAAATATCTGGAAAGGCATTTCAACATAAATCTGAGACTGATACTGAAGCTGCAAAATATAATACGAAGCATTAACATCTAGTTATTTGCCATGGGCAGAAGATACAAGCAGTAATAAAATGCAGAGCAATACAAGAATATTCAGCGATCAAATGATAAAAAATCTATTGGTAAATGAACCAATTTACAAGTATGTATAATGTTTCTTTTTGCAAAATTCACCTTAAATATACTGTCATGAAGTCATTTATATTTCTAGATGTATAAACACTAAAAAGATGATACAACAGAAGGCAACACTTAGGAAAACAGGACTACAAGCATCTCCAAGGGGGGGTGAGGGTATGGGAGATGGGATGATATCAGGGTGTGGCCAAAGGAATCTTGCCAAATTAGAGGACAATACATGTGTCATAAAAAAATTGCAGTGGTGAACAGGCTTTAAGGGGATTGTCTCGTCTTGCCAAAATTCAGTTAAATGCATTTTCAAGGAGTTCCTAGGCCCCTGGTTCTCCCCTGAAAATTTCAAGACCTGACCGTTATTTTTTAGGTGGTAGCGTCCATTTTCGATGTCGACTGATTTTTTCCCCCTGTTACCTTAGAAAATCGGCTATTGTGACGCAATGATTAGAGATAATAAAATTTTTTTCTGAAAGCTTATTAAATTTCACATAAATTGATACCAACCTTAATTTTTCTGAAATAATCTAAAAAATCTGGCAAGTGTCCAAGAAACGATATTGAAGAAATTTTTCATACAAATAAACATATGCTGTTCATATGGAGTATTTCATTTTCTTTATGTTTTCATCACACATAGTTTGATCTATGAGCAAAACACTTTGAAAATGCAAACCTCCCCTCCCCCAAATGTTCCAGATCACCACCAACATTTTATGGAATATTAATTAGGCTAAGACAAACTTCAGGTAAATTTAAAAAAATTTAAATCTGTTTATAACTTTTCTAGAAAAAAAAGAAAGAAAAATCCTGGATCCAAACCATGGTCCGCATCACCACCAAAGTGCAATAAATGTCTAAGTTAGATTAAAACACACCTTTGGTTAAAATCTCATTAAAATGTGTTCATAACTTTTAGACATATTAGAATAAACTAACAAAGAAACAAAAATACAACAACAAACAGACAAAGAAACAAACGAAAGTAACAATATAAATAAACTAAAGGTTATGGGGTACACGAAAATGATCTATATGTCTTTATATACCTTATATACATACTCTTACAACACCATGTAAGTGTATTTTGTCTTTCCATGAGTGTGAAAATTGGCCCCGTGGCCCCAAACACCGGTATTCCGCAGATGCAAAGAAATGTATTTCATGGTCCACAATACCCGGCCACGTTGAGAAAAGGACGCATATGATATCTGTCTGACTAGAGAATGGTTATTTTTCCGACCAATATTATACGTTGTAAAATCCCATTAGAGCAACATTAATAGGTAAGTATCATATACAAGCATTTCGTACACGATTTGTTATGTAAAATGTATAAATAATGAATAGGAAAAAGATCGCGATTATTAGGTCCTTCACATTTTTACGCATAGCACATGTATTTTCCGTCTGATTTTAATGTATTGTGGCTCAATTTGTAGTTGAATACTAGATCTATTACATGATGCAATAAGGATTTGCAATATTTTCATGTGCTTCTTATAAAAGTGACATTTTCAGTATCCCTTTTTAGGGAGTCGAGATAGTGGGCCTCAGAAAATATTCACCCAAACTTCTAAAAAATGGCTTCTGCATATTAAAGTAGAAGGATAGTTCTATTCAGATATGAAATCAGAATGGCTTTACAATTTTTGGGGGATTTTAGATAAATTTTAAAAAATGATCAATGTAGGCCTATAGACCCCCAGATCACTGCCACCCCTCTACACTATACATAAGATTTTGAGAAACTGCTACGTGCTGGCAATGTCCAGAAGACTTCGGAATGCAGATAGACGATAGAGGATTATG